>NC_064755.1:7770914-8070914 GCF_011397635.1 Epinephelus fuscoguttatus
TGTTGCTCAATATCTGACCCCATTTTATCAGCAGATTGTTAACACACAAAAGCATGAATCATATCAGTGTATTTCAGTTCCTGATGATGGGAGCAGATATGATGTTTTGCCAGAGTAACACTGTGTTGAGACGATGATATCTTCGTTAAAAAACAACAACAACAACAACAAAAAAAACCTTCTTTCATAGATCTATGTTGGTGACCTCAGAGGAACATTTAGTGATATTTAGATAATATTTTGCTGTCATTAAACAAACTGTCTGTCAGTGCTGTTTTGCCTGTGTAACTTACATTTTGTCTGTTTCCTCAGTTGCTATTTAGTTTTCTAAACAGGTTTTTTCCATTTGGTGAAAACGCTCCACACCTCCAGTATTCTCAATCCATGCCCAAACTCTCGAATCACCCCCTGCCCCTTTATTTGTGTGAGCACAGGCTTATAACGACTGAGCAACGGGGGACTGGACTTGTTACCACATACAAAATGTGTTTCCCTGAAGGTTCCTCAGATCAGTTTCACCAGATGAAAACCAAAAACAACATTTTTTGTTTATTGTATTTCTTTTGCGGTCTTCCAAAAAATATGAAACGTGTGTGTTACAAATTCATTGTTATGATTATCGACTATTGAAGACATTGCATGCTGGAATAAGACCTCTTCAACCTTTTCATTAGTTCTTTAATGCTGAAGTCATGTTTTATCTGTTAATGAAAGTGTATTGACTTCACACATAGAATTCTATGGGAAAAGTTCAGGGTTTTGGCACTGCCAGAGCCATTTAAAAAAAAGAAAGTATTTCTTAGCCATTCACATATGAATGGAGATGTTCTCTAACATTTAATGAAAAGCCTGCATGTATTAAAATTAAAGGTTTTTTTCACATCACTCTTCTTGTGTCTCTTTGTGTCAGTTGCTCTCCCCATCACTTTCTCACTCTTTTTTTCCTGCGCCTGCCTCCCTTTCTCTGTCCTTGAGCTGAAAATGGAGAGGTAGGCAGCAGTGAAGAGAGAGAGATATTGGTTTGACACTCTGTAACATCTTTTTGTTAGGACCAAACTCATTCAACTGTGTGTGTGTGTGTGTGTGTGTGTGTGTGTGTGTGTGTGTGTTAGTAAATGGATGTGTGAGCTTGTGCGTGAATAAGCTTGTATCAGTGCATTTGTGTGTGTGTCTGTGTGTGTGTGTGTGTCTGTGTGTGTGCTGATGAAAAACTCAGTGAGCTGACTCAAGGCTGGAGCTGCTTACGAAACCGGTGAACTATCTGGCATTTTTGAATGAACATAAATGAACATGTGAACAACAGAGAGGGGAAAAAAACAACACAGAATTGATGTGGTGGGCATATGGTTGCTAGGCAATTTCAGTGATCTTGATTGGTGGATGTAGCTTTTACTACAAGCAACCAATGCCATTTGCACTACCTTTACAGTTAGATTATTATACATTGGTCTGTACACAGACTATATACTCTCTCATGATTGTACAAGTACATGTAGCTCTTTGTAATCATAACAAATGTAGCGTGCTCTATCAAAATCAGCTGGCTGTTGCAGCAGCTTATTGCGAGATAAATGTGGCTTTATGTCAACATCTTGATTTTTGGTCATTTGGGGGCTTTGATTTCAAATATATAGTCTTGACTTTCCGAATCTGTTACTTGACTTAATCTTCAAATTCAGATGATAATTTTTGAAGCTTGTAAAGGTGTGACAAAAAGAAAACAATGAAAAATTGTGAACCCCACTCTGGTCCTACTCAGAACCACCTTTCTCTATGTCTCCATGAAATTAGAAATAGAATGGTGAGTAAGTTAGCATTTTATCACTCCTGGTTACCTCATCTTGAAGTCAATGGGTTTTTGGTTACTACAAACTTAAGAGATTCATAAAACATAAAATACTTACGCAGATGCTCTACTTGTGAATTTTGAAGCTTTAATGTGTCTTACAAAAGGCCACAAGTGGCTAAATGAGACAACAGAACATCATCATGTCACACATAGCTTCACAGCCTCATTGCGGTGGCAACGCTGAAATCATGAAACCGTGGTGTAATTTGTTCATAGCCTAATGTTAGTTTTCTGACTTCTGCTGATTGCATTTATGCTTAAAAAAATAATGACGGTATTTATTTCAAGGCTTTCTTACTGAACAATGCATGGAAGATTTATAAACCTTTGTTTACCACAGAACTTTTCTGAAATAATCCAAAGTTCTGTTGACTTTTTGTCAAAGGTCCCAGGGCGACACTAACTACAGAAAAAATGTTACTTTCCTATTAAAGGCTTTCAAGTTTCAAACAAATAAAGTCTTGGCTGTCAGAGTATTTAAATCTCTTAAAAGCCACTGGGTTACCGCTGGCGACCAGCTTGAGCTAGTTTAAGTGTCTTGGCATGGCACATCAAAATTTAATGTTAAATGTTGAAACATTTGTTAATATGGACGTGCTACACACCATTAGCTTGGTTAGATATGTCACAATTCAATTGCTCAGTTTAATTCACAAAGACCATGAGCAACAAAGTATGATTAATTCAGATTTGCCTGCATGGTAAACAAGAGAGACAGAAAAACAAAGTGGCGACTCCCTACCTTTGAAGCGATCATTAAGTCCTAATATGTGTCCATTCCTCGTTATTTCTATACCTTTAGTCCGCTAAGGGTTCATCACTCAAAATATGCTTAATAGTTGGAGTACATATACATACAGATATTATTAGAAAGATCCTTGTCTTTACAACAGTGCATAAAACTCAAAATGTGTTTCAGGATCAATTGGACTGAAAATGATAGAGCAAATCACAAATAAGACATTGTTTCCCTGACAGATTGTTCACAGAAACCCTGGCCAAGTTATTTTTCCCTGTTTCTTTTAACACAATTATCTGTATGAGCATTTCGGCCTGAACGTAGGCCATGTTTCTCATGTTGAATGCCAGACTGTCAGTAAAGTGATTCTCAGATTGCCTGCTCATTTTTAGTTGTTGTCTTGCAATTGCATATGAAACAAAAAAGAACACAAGAACATCAACAGAGTTTTTTAAAAGCATGCTTTATTCATAGGCAGTGCACTGTGTCCCTGGACCTCTATAGACGAGGGTTTAACAACCTCTTTTTGTTGGATGAATCCACACAGCTGTATAAGATGAGCTCAAGGACCCCTTCATCAGCACCACTTGTGTTGTTTAACTGAGTTAAATTGATTTCCAACTAGGTGTTTTTAACACTATCAAAAGTTGTACATTTAATTTTTTCCCCCTCTATGTGTTTTTGGGGTATTTTTACTGCCTTTACTTTTAAGCTCATATCACAGTCATTATAAAGGCTACATACACATGCTATAGCTTGTTTTTTTTTCCAGGACAATCTGGGCTATCCAGATTTGCCATCATT
This sequence comes from Epinephelus fuscoguttatus, assembly GCF_011397635.1. Classification (NCBI taxonomy): domain Eukaryota; kingdom Metazoa; phylum Chordata; class Actinopteri; order Perciformes; family Serranidae; genus Epinephelus; species Epinephelus fuscoguttatus. Next base: position 7,774,307 of record NC_064755.1, read on the forward strand.
AAATGTCCTTCTATGTGCCTGTATTTTATATTAATTTTTATATCAATGAAAAAAACAAATCTGTGTGACTAAATTCTTACATTTTTACATGTATCTCACCATAGCAAGTTGGAAAAAGACATATTCTGCCATATATGAAGAGGGGAGACTCTCTGGAATCTGGCAATATAAGAACCATGATGGTGGGACATTCTGTCACTTCACAGCTGTCCAAAACGTGGTTTGTGCCAGGCAGACATGATTGCCAGTATTTTTTCATTATTGCAAGAAATTCCATTGACTCATTCACAAGTCAAAAATGTGTTTTATCTGAAAGAAACATGCAATATTTACATCTAAGATCACAGAAAAATAGTCGACCAAGTGCAATGATGTCCTCCAAGGTAATATTTGACACTTTGTTTGCAGTAAACAAAGTTTGTTGTTGTTTTTCAGTTTCAGTTATATATTGGGGGGGGGGTTAAAACACACGCAAGCCTGAGACGTGGTAAGATACGATATTCCTCACTATTTGAAGTGACTGATAACAAGATCTGTATAATGGGTTGTAAAGAAATTCGTCAGGTTTTTATTTTGTAGACAATTAATCTGGATTTATAGCGTGATGGGATGACAGCACAATGATGTGTGTGGTATCACTGGAAAGCTCTAGTCCTGCGCTTTCATGTGATATGTGTGGCATTTCTGTGCGAGCCTGCATTTGCGAGTAATCCATCCAAGAGTAATGTGTGTGCAGAGCTGTATGAAAGCTCAGTTATTCATGATTTTAGTGTAACTTTATCTTTTTTTTTTTTTTTGCTGTGAAAACATTGGACTACCGACAAGTGCTTGGGCTTGTCGGAAAGCTACGGTTCCGCTGTTTCACGTGATATGCGTGGCTTCTCGCTATGACGGTCGCGGAGAAAATCAATAGAGAAGAACAGGTGTGAATTTGGACGCACTATGCGTCGTTTGGGTCCATAGGGTTAATACACCTGCAATATTTACAATGTATCCCTCTCTGCTTTTGCATCCTGAGGCTGCTAGAAAGCGGCAGGGATAAGGAGCTGGATTGTTTTTTCCTTGACCCAGTGACCAACACATCTGATGTTAGTATATGTTGGATGTGTTTCCATCCACATACCCTACTACTGCAGAGCAATGCCGGTACACAGTCCTGTTCTTAAGCATAACTCTCTCTCCGGTGCTGTTGTAGCTGACTGGCAGGTCTTCCAGCTCCGGTGTATTAATTTGAGTTCATCATAGTGAATTAATCACACAATTTTCTGTTTGTTGCGCTAACCTCAATATTTGTTTATTGTGTTTCATATCATAGGCTCACAAATATTTATTCATATCTCATAATTATTATACTTTGATCCTCTGCTTGCATGATGTTATTGCTTATGATATTTTGTTGAGTAATTTTTGAGAAAGCAGGGTTATGTCGCAGGTAAATGTTACTAAAAAAGTGGTGTGTGCTCTCTACAAAAAGATATTTTTCCTGTACTTCTTTGTAAGCTGTTACACCTACCTTAGTTCTTGCTGACGAAACATCACTTTCACTCTTGTGATTATTACTTATATAGAATCTTGATTCATATTGATCAGCGCTGCCTAGTTTGGCAGTTTGACTGCAGCTCACATGCAGTGATTGATGTGATGACAGTTCCTGCATGCCAAACATTAGCCATCCTGGGCTAGGCTATCTAACTAGGTACCCCATGCAAATACTAACCAGGCCTCAGGAAGAGCTCAACAATAATGTGCATGACGTGACACACATTGGTAAATGTCATGAAGTACTGGAGGGATCTATCTGCAGGCTCCACTACACACTGATTCTGCACATCATTCTCTCAGATATGTCAACCCGTTCTTATTCCTAGGTCCTCAAATACCAATTGTTATGAGAGCTTATTGCTATTTTCATGAACGTCTTGTAGATGTGGGTGTGGTTTAGACAGGTGGTTGAAGGCAGGGTCTGCACTGATGTCACACTTGGGGGTTGGTGGGGATGAGACTCATTTATCTGCAATGAGTGGCACCTGTGAGACAGCTGAGGAGAGACAGCCAGCGAGACCATCGTGTTGAATGAATGGCAAGTGGGTGACGCTGACAGGCAAGGCATTCTAAAGACAAAAAAGACTAAGAACACCCACCACCATGAATTATCACTGTTTATACAGTTAGTTTATAACAGTTAGTTCCGGCCCTGCAATCTGATTGGTCGAGAGACAGTAAAACCGTGATGATATTGGAGTACAACATCACGGTTATTTCACTGTGTATGTATCACTCTGCCTCACAGCTGATTGCAATCAACAATCAAATCAAAACTGACGGTTAGTGTCAGTTAGCTCAGCAGTTGCGTTGTGGACTAATTAATTCATCCACTGTCAAACAGCCAAAAATATGGATTTATTTCCTAAAATAAGTTTTGATTTGAACTATGAATGGTCATCAGAGAAAGATGAAGAGGAGAAGCTGAATCCATCTGAGCACACATCCAGGTTTGTCAGTGTTTCATCAGTGGAGCTCAATGACTTGGAGAAAAGCAACATACTGTCAGATCAGAAGGCAGAGTCGGCTGTGCCTGTGAAGCCACAGTCCACCATGCAGTCACCACAGACTTATTTCACCAGCTGCACAATTAATGGAAACGTGCAGATAAATGTGTATAAAGACTAAGTGCCTGGCGCACCATGTCTGCGTTACATAGCAACGGTGACAGCGGAGTCCTGAGGGAACTATTTTTGTTGGCGGAAGGCAAATAAAATGCTTAAATTATCTATTTGTCCTCATTTTTCAACATTTCTTAATCAGCCTTGCTTATTTAACTGTTGAACTGTTGTATAAAAGCAATATCACACTCGAGCTCGTGATGTTGTACTGTGATATCGTCACAGCTGTAATTGTCTTCAGCACTCGGCCTGCGGCCTCATGCCTACGACCGAATCACAGCCGTGACGATATCACAGTCCAACATCACTCCCTCTCGTGTGATATTGCTTAAATATACACCTGTCATGCTAAACAGTTATGAAGAACAGCAGGCTGGTTGACAAAGACAACAGGGCTGCATCAAAGGGGTGTCCAGCAGAATTGCCCAGTCTGAGTGAGCTGGTTGTGAGAAACTGCCTAAGCTGCCAGGACCCTATTGTTTTGCTGCATGTTCTTCTTCTTCTTCTGAGGAAATCATACCTGCCATGGGTGAAAAATCACCAAACTTTGCACAAAGGTCCAGTCCCATGCCAGATTGCCTCAGCTGCAAAAACAGGCCAATAGTCCTGATGGTGGCGCTACAGCAAGCCTCTAAAGTTCAAAATTTTGAAAATTCACAACACATCAACCATATGTGCTACAGATTGCAACTTTCAGCAAACTGTAGCCCCAATACTGAAGAAACTTTTGTACATTTAAACCTATTGTAAATTATGATCTCCATCACTCTGTTTTTTTTCAAAAACTGTAAAACTTATTAAACCTATCTCCTCCCACAATTTTTGCTCAATTGACACCAAACTTGCTACAGAGCATCTTCAGACTGTCCTACACAAACTATGTTCCTCAGATTTTTGATTTATCGAAAATTGAGCCTACAGTGCATCAAAATGTTTGACTGTAAACGGTATTGAAAACATATACTTGCAAATTCTTGCTAAATACATTTTCAATGTTCATTAAAAAAAATCACAACATTTTGGAGTCATGGTAGATGATGTTTGGAAAATATCATAATTTTATCTCAAAAACTGAATTTTTTACAGCATTTTGAATTTTGCTCTCATGCGAACAGTTGGAGTCAATGCAAAAATGGCATTTTTAAACATCAGTTTTTCACTTATGGAGCCAATAAATCATTGTTTAAAACAAATTACCAACATCTCCATGCTGTCTAGATGCAATTTGTGTATTTTCAGATTTTTGTCTTCATAACTGAATTTTTGACAGCCGTTTGAAATCTGCCTTGACACACTAGCAGCTGCTGTCTTGCACACAGGTGACTGGCTTATTCAATTTGTGAAGCTACATGTTACATTTCTGTTTGCCAATTAGCTCAGTGAGCTAGAGGATGGTTCTTGGTGTTGAAGATTGTGAGTTCAAACCTCAGCTCGTGCAACATTTCCATATGAGAAATCTACCCAAACTTTTCATAAAGGTCCAGTCCCATGCCAGATGTCCTCAACTGGAAACACAAGACAATAGTCCTGATGGTGGCGCTACAGCAAGCCTCTAAATTTCAAAACTTTCATAAAAATTCATAACAAATCAACCATATGTGCAACAGCTTTGGAACTTTCACTTTGAAATTTGCTTTTCCATGGCATGGATGGCTACTGTCTGGCACCCTGATGCTTGGCTTAGTCAATTTGTGAAGCCACACATGAATGGTCACTTGCCAGTTAGCTCAGTGAGATAGAAGACGGTCCTCAGTCTCAGAAGTTGTGCGTTCAAGCCTCAGCTAAGGCAGAACAGACATTCTAATGTGAAAGTCCTGTGTTCAGGCATCATGCTATGTGGATTAGAGACTACTAAGGTCAAAATAATTATGATCCAGGCAGTTTTGCGGAGAGACAAATACTCTTTATCAACACTTTTCCCTGTTATCCCTTGTCTCTTTTCCCTGTTTATTTGGCTTAGCTATCAGTCAATATGCAGAGTCTATCCAATAGCTACTTTTACATTTTAAAAAATGTTTTCATCTTTGTCACCAAGGATAATGTTTAGCTTTTCAGGCCAGTTTGTTCATAATTGCTAGCAGTTAATGTTATTCTTACTTTCTTGTTCTTGAGTTTTTTCTTTCCTTTGTATATTATGAGTCTGATCACTTCAGCCACTCATCCACAATTTGAAGGGCATGCCATAATTATATGATGTAACTTCTATGTTGTGATATGCTTTGTTTTAGTGTATGTGTTGGTCAGAATTGCCTAATTTTGCTTAAAATTGCCCGGCCCCGACCATTGCTGCGCAGCAGCTATAATTAGACTTGCCTTAATGAAGAAAAACTGCTAACCAAGTTCCCCTAATTCAGTGATAACCAGGTTTCATTTCTTATAGATTCTTCACAATAATAGTTCCCTGTTATTTTGTGATGTAAAAACTTTTATTGCCAAGCAGCAAAATGAGAAAATGTTGAGTTTTCAAGCAGCAACTTCACACAATTTCTTATTCAGCTGAAAGCAAACATGAAAACGTAATAAAAGCAGATAGTAAAAACAGGATGCAGGGGAGAAACTAAAGTCCAAACCACAGAGATTCAGTTAGAAGCTACAGAAATACTGAGAGTTGAACACAGAAACTTTAAAAAATGTTGTTTTATCTGGTCTCTTCTAGACAGAGGCTCAGTGAATGTGACAAGCAGGGAGTCCACACAAAAGATTTAGTTAAAACAAGCATAATTTATTAAACTAAGATTAACTTCAATAACCAATGGAGTGTGTAGATCAGCAAAGTCAGTAATGAAAGCCATGCCTAGATGTGTGTGCTGCATCAATGAAGGTGCAAACCAAAAGCAATGATGCTGGGTGGATGTCTGCTGCAGGAAGGGAGAGAGCAAGTGAAAACATGAGGCAGCTTTTATAGCCTGGAAGGCCCAGGTGAGCTCAATCAAGGCAACGACTCTCCCACGACAGCCAACTGCCCGATGTGGTTGGCTGGAACATCCTCAAAGACAGTGGGAGGGGCGTCAAGCTTGCAACATGCACAGCTTGTTTGACGGGGAGAAGCGGGTTCGTCACAGATTGGGTTTGGTCAGCAAGACTAGGGTGACCATATTTTGGCCCAATCCCAATTCCTATCTTAACCCTCAGTCTCAAAAATCCACGCTCCCGTGAAGTGCTAGTGCTGTCCCGATTCTCAGAGCGTTGAGTTGAGGGTCAAGAATAAGGGCTGTATGGCCCTCACTTTTAAGATTTTCCAAGACCACCCTTGGCAATAAGTGCTATCCCAGAATCCTTTGCTTATCATCTGCCGAGCTCAGCCGAACCCAGCCGAGTACAGACGATTCAGTCACAGACCTGCCAACCTTGAAGAAAGGTTATGAGTACCACCTTACCAGACACTTGTGCGTGGTCATGAACATATGCGGACACGGCGGCACTTTTTTGTTTTTTTTTTTACCATAAAAGTCAATATGCACATGTGGCAAACAGAAGAAACGAGTGTACGTTTACATATAAAATATGTAAACGTACACTCGTATCATATCTATAGGCCTAAGCCCCACATACGTCCATAGATGCCCAATATTTGTTTTATGGCACAGATCAAGGTCAATTTCATCAATCTGATGGTAGCATGCAAAAAATACAGTAATATGTCCTGTCCTGTCCTGTTGTGACAAAAAGAAAGATTTCAAGTGGGATTCGGGGGTTCTCCCCCGAGAAAATTTTGAAACATCACATGGCGAAATCCTATTTTCATGCAATTTCATACAGAAATAGATAATAGATCGTAGACAAGTGCATTACATTAGCATTCCTCATCATGTTCTTGTGTAGTACGACACCTATTAGAACTACTCTCTTCTTATTGCCTTGTTTTTTTCTTATAGAAATTCAGCAGACTCATCAAACAAAAAGTCTTTTTATCATAAGTGTGTTATAGTTATTCAGGCAGGGCACATGGTTTCATTACACAGTTGAATGCAAATTTGTCTGCAATTTGCTTACCTTGGTACAATTCTCACCAGCAATGTATCAACGACAGGCGACTTTGACACTATTTACTTCAGTGTTTGCCCTACCATTTTATTAGGGGCACCTGCCCGCCCCTTGACGGTCAAGTTAATTTTATTTAATTTTACTTTCTCTATAGTGCCAGATCACAAAGAAGTCACTTAAGGTAACCTTTCCTATAGAACAGGTCTATACCTTGTCCTTTTATTAAACAAACTAAATAGCCTTATGTTATTTATCTTATTTACAGACCGCGTGTCATTTCTGTCTCTACATGGTCGCGCGTTTACAATCTCCCCTGCTCTCTGCATCGCGCACGGCGGAGTTTGGCCCCATTGGGCGCGCACACACACGTGCCCGCACACACACACACACACACACACACACACACACATGAGTGAACACACTAGAGGGCATAAAAAAATAAATAAAAAAGGACTCGGTGGTGGAGTGAGATTTCTTAAACGAGCGTGAGAAGGTGAAGGTGCTACCGTCTACCGAACTGAACACACGGTAACTCCGGTCTGAGCTGACGGTGAGGAGCTAATAAGAGCTAACTGCTAACAGACAGAAGCTAACTGCTATGAGACTGTAGTTAACTGTTTACAGACAGAAGCTAACTGCTAAGATAGAAGCTAGCTCTAATAGACACAAGCTAAAGTTAACTGTTTACAGACAGAAGCTCTCAAAGCTCTCAATTTTTGCATTTCTTACGTCATTTTACCTGTCAGCGTTGTTTGAATTGATAGAGTCATCACTGAGGACTACCCAGAGGTGTGGGCAAAGAGGGTTCATCTATCTTGACGGTGAGGGCGACAGTGTACTGTCTAACTGGATGGAACTGAATCAAGCGCACCTTTCTTAGTCAGCCGTGGATGGGAGGGCGGGGGGGGGGGGCGTTCCGCCTACGCACCTATATTCACCGGGTATCAACTTGAGTGACATCTTGCATAGACAGTTACACTGAAACCGGCGAAATGCGCGATCGAGTGATATGCGTACTTGTAGAGCATCAAATCGTACCAGCGTAGTTTGATGTCAAAATGCGTGCCTGGTACGCAAAATGCGTACAGGTTGGCAGGTCTGCAGTCAATGCAAGATGGTGGCGACAAGCGTAAGGAAACAAGTTATCAATGTGAGTATTTTCCTCGTTAATAGTTGTTTTAAAATTATGATAACCATTGCATTATCTTAGTTTAACGTTATTTTATGGACTATAGACCTCTTTGTAGCGTAACACACATATTTTTGGTCACGAGCGACGGTTTGCCTGCCCCGCCGCAAGTAACCCCAGTTCTCTGATAACTGAGTATGCTGTCATTCAGTTACAAAAAGTCATTTTTCTCAGTTATAATGTAGTTGTTAAGTTGTTTTAATATACGTGAAATGTTTGTATCGACATTTTTGTAAGATGACCGGACGGTGTCATCTCCTGTAGCCGTAGAGTCTGCAGCTGGTAACGTTACAGCTGCAGGTTAACGTTAGTGAAGTATTACCTGGTGACTTTCCGCTGAATAAGTTACGTCGGTTGTTGTGGTACATGTTATTTGGTTGAATATCAACTTATAACCCAAAGAGTGAAACGTTAACGTGGATGAAAGTCACCAGATAACACTGACCGTGTAAACAGCCTCACCAGTTCTGCTGGATGTTGACCACAGTATTAATTGTGATAGTACTTGCAGTACTGCATGAAACTAAACTAATAACTTAACGAATACCGTATCTGACAGGTAGCCCAAAAAAAAAAAAAAAAAAGAAAAGAAAGTAATGTCGTTATCTCTGTTCCATTTCAGGGCCACCAGACAAAACACAAGCCCTGATAATTTCAGGGCCACCAATGAAGACAAGTTTACAAAAAGCAAGCAGGCTCCAAAAAAAACTATGGGAGTGAGTAATTTGTAACTTGTGAACTGTTCATATTCATAATATAATTCTAGGTCACAACGGCAACTGTTCCCCTAGTGATCAATCATTCTGTTTCAATATGAAATCAGGGGTCCGTTTCACAAAGCAGGTTTAGTGAAAACTCAGAGTCTGTTAACCCTGAAATGAGGGAAACTCTGAGTTTTCCATTTCAAAAAGGGAGGTAACTCAAACCAGAGAAAGAGGGGTAACTCTAGCCTGTTTCAGAGAGAGAGGTAACTTGAGCTGTCGGTCAGTTACCGTAGTAACAGACTCTATGAACCTAACCTGGTCAGGACCAGGTTTTTCTCCATGAAACCTCGAGTTTCTCTCTGTCTCCGCCCTCTTTCAGAGCCACACACTCCATTTGATTTCTTCATTCATTCAGTCAGCAGGCGAGTTTTGGCGTAGCCGTTCTGCCGTCTGTCATTTAAAAAAAAAATCATTAAAAAAATCAGAGTCAGTAGGCCTATATTAGAAGTCCATTAGGCACAGTAGGTGGCGACTTTTTTCACTAACATGGCATGTCCTTTTGATAACGATCCCGTGGATTCAGCATTACTGCGCAGAGAATTAAATATTCGTTGGGAGATGGTTATCAGACCGCGCATAGATGTTTTAGCATTTCCACACAATTATCTTTTTGAGCTGTACCGTTTCACGTCACAGTCCATCATCTACATACACAACCTAATCCGTCCTTACATTTGTAACATTACCAATCATAGTCATGCTCTCACATCCCAGCAGATATTGTGTGTTGCGCTGTGTTTCTTTGCAAATGGAAGTTTTTTTGTACAATGTCGGAGATGCTGAGCACTTGAGTAAGGCAACTGTATGCAGGGCGGTCAGAAAATTGTGCTCGTTTTACGGGTATCTGCCCTCTTTCTGTTGGCTGAATAGAAGTCTGTGTTAGTTTAAATAGGCTTAATTATTTAACAGAACATGATATAGATGAGAAGACATTTATGTGTGTGAAAACAGCATTATGTTGGGGATAAAACAACTGCACAGTCAAACAGCCACTTAATATTTACTTTACAATGTAAAACATGATCAAAATGAGGTACACCCATGAGATTATGCCGAGGTCTTACCTGTTTCAATGTTTTTATATTTCATCCTAAACTGCTGCCAAGTGCGCTTCTCCCCCGCGGGATTGCACCTAAATGAAATAAATTAATAGGCTACCATTCAAGCAGTTTTCCCCAGTAATATTATTGTGATTGCAAAGGACTACATTTAAACTTATGCGTTCTCCCTCTCTTCAGTGCAGCACACACCGCCGCCGTACGGCACGCGTCAAAACGCCCGCCTCCTTTATATTCTATGAACCAACCCACACTGGTGCTGGCTGCCGCGCCGCGCCGCTCTGCTTCAGCCCACTGCTCTATTTCCAGCACGGCCGGCGCTCATGGCGGCGCTGCGAGAAAAGCCTTTTATGTACGTCTCGTCTCATAGGATCAACTCCGGTTGTTTCAAATTTTTAATAAGACGACTTTGATAAGAAACTCACCCGTGAAATTCAAGTTGTTGTTGCCTCAAAGTTTTTCCTCTTCTTCTTTTGTTACTAGCAGTTGGCAACCGTTGGCAACTAATGTAGGTACAGCCACCTAGAGGGCTGGGGTGGGAAATGGGAAACATGTTGACGGTGCCGCTGTGCGCCGCTGCCAGTGTGTGTTGGGGGACCGGCAACACACACTGCGCCGGCGGCGGTGTGTGTTGCACTTTTTGCAGCTGGAGCGATGTTGCACTTCTTTTTGAAAACGTGTGCAAACTCGCCGTATGAGTGCATTAAGATTTCTAATTCTAGTGGGGTGAAAAATGCAGCCCTCCCCGTCCCCATTGCCATGGTGACTCGTCGAATCGGGGCTCCATTGATGCTGGCTTTTTATAGTTGTGGTGCACACACTTAACTCCAGGTGAAACTACTCCGAGTTGATTAAACTGATTCAAATCAGCTGTTCTGGAACCGGAAACTCAGAGTTTCCTATCTCAGAGTCGATCAACTCAGAGTTCAGAATTAGACTCAGAGTTTGTTGAACCTACTTTGTGAAACGGACCCCTGGACAGCTGCAGACGGCATTGTCGAAGATTGTTGTTTGGTAACTGTACATTTGTTTTGCTGCCCCTATATAGTCACTTTTTGAAAAGATTTTGTGGAGTACATTTGTTGCAACATTTATGTTCTATTTTCATTACTGTACAAAGATGTGCTGTTTGGATTTTATGATGTCAGCATTTCAAAACAAAAACAATTCTACATCATTAATCTATTGATTATCTTAGCGAAATTCCATATTCATAAGAGTAAATTTTGTAACAGAAAACCCCAAATTTTTATGAATGAAATGCAGCAATACTTAGAAACCATTCAGCACTCCACAAACTCCAAAGCTATAAAGACTCTGAAAATATGTAAACAAATTAATTGTTTGAGCTGCTGAACTTTTTTTATTTATTTATTTGTTTATTTTATTTCTTTTTCTTTTCTCTTAACCCTGGCATATTTGTTCTGTTCATGTCTGTCACTGCTTGTTTTGTACAAGAATTGAAATAAAGTGTTGGAAAAAAAAAACTTGTCACGTCTTTTTATCGATGACTACTGATGACATACATTTCTTCTTCTTTGAACTGACAGACTGGAAGGAGTTTTGGCATATTGCTGCCCCCGACAGTCTTAAGACGTATTTGCCTTTGAGGGGTGTCCCATTTTAAAGTCACAAGATAGCCCTTAACACTTGGTTTTGAGGGCTAGTGAGATTGAGGGTTGAGCTTGAAAATTAAGACTGAGGGTTAAGATCAGAGTTGGGTATAATGCGTTACAAAGTTACGCGTTAGAGTGCTTTGATTAGTTTTTGCAGTAACGAGTAACCTAACGCGTTAGTTTGCTGTTTGAGTAATCAAATACTTAAGTACATTTTCAAACAAGACATCAGTTATTTCCGTTACTTTTAGAACGCTGGTCCTTCAGCTCCGAAACAGCAACGGCTGTCGTTTGGTTCTAATAACGGAGATAACGTTAAACCTATCAGTCTGAAAGAAGCCACGGAGCCTGTGGCTCGCTACGTGGTCAGAGAAATGCTGCCGTTGTCTATGGTGGAGTCTAAATAGGTGGAGTAGGACTCGCTGACAGACATATTTCAGACTCAGGACTTGCATTATGCCTGGTACACGCTACACGCTGGTACTCACCAATTATCCCCGGTCATCTTTCACGGCGTGTGTGATGTCATCGGGTTATTCTTGTCCTATTTTTATTACTTTCACTATTATTTGAGTCACTGTGTCTGTTCATGTGCCAGCAGACATGTTGTTGTAGTCACCTGAAAGCGTCAGCAGATGGCAGGAGCTACATTTGAAGCGCCATATGTAAACTATCAAGCTACTGTATCTTCCACAGGAATTTCTTATGAATGTTTCAGAATAAAAGCCTATTTAGAAAATGGAGGGGTTCTCTAGCCGAGGTTATAAGGGGCTTTTAATTTGAAACAAGTGTTGAGTTTGAAATGACGGTGCGATATGTTAACTTTACAAAGACAACGGAGCGGATACAAAGTAAATAGGGATTAATAAATAACGGACCGTCTTTAATGTAGTCTGTTTCAAATGAAGCTGGGAGCCTCTGCAGTTGTGGTGAGTAAAAGCCCTGCCACTATTTGTTAATGTTATTACTTTATGTCCGACCGTGAGGATGTAGTTACCATTGTTTGCTAGCTTGATGCTAATGGCAGTAATGTTAACTCACGGGTTGACAAAGTGCCTCTGCTGTTTCACACCATCATTTCCCCCTTTTACTCTGTGTGGTAACATCCCTAGAGGAAATATTAAAAACGCTGGGGTGTTGTTGTCATACAGTTGTCTACGGCAGCAGATCGTTCTGTGTTTCTACTGGTCAAAGTCATGGCTGTGATGGGAGAATTGGATCTCAGTGAAGGGCAAGTGGTCCATAACTAAATGTAGGCGTAGTGCCCTGTGGTCCATTGCCCAATAGGAAATGTAGAATACTCAAAAGTACTTTAAAAGTGCTTGAGTTACTTTTCTCAGGGGGTAACGTTGGAAGTACTTTTAAAGTAACTGAGTTACTTTACTCAGGGAGTAACACAGTAAAGTAACTGGTTACTTTTTTTAGAAAGTAACGCAGTAAGGTACTTTGATTACTTTGAAAGTAACCCTTACCCAATACTGGTTAAGATAGGAATTGGGATTGGGCCTTTGATTTCCAAAAAAAAAGAGGACTCTTGGCCCGGCCATGAGATAGCCTACTTAAATGATACTCGCAGAATACTCAAAGATGCCTTATAATTTTAAAATATTTAAAGTTTACACGTATGGATAGAAAATTCAGTTATATTGCAAAATAATATCTCTCAAAGACAGAAATTCAGATAGGCCCCTATAGATAGGGGACATATACACACACTAGAGTGTGGCTACCCGATCCGAGCCCGATGGGTCGGCCGGGTTTGGTCAAAAATGTATAGCCTAAATTGTATTCGGGCTCGAGTCGGATTTGGTCAGCTTTCAGTGAAAATGTAGTGTAAACATAAATAAAATCCTATTGTCTGCCCTGTTTATTGCTTGGGCACTGTTATTTACGTGACAACACCTGAACAGAACACACACACACACACACACACACACACACATTGGCTGTTTGTTTCTACCTCACCCCTCACTGTAAGCCTTGGACCTTCCGTCGCCCGCCTCTGCCTTGATTAAATGCTGAAAATAAAATAAAAGAGGGAGACAAGTTTTCCTATTTTATCTTATTTTGTTATATTTCTCCCTCTTCTCTCGCTGGAAGCCTCGGACCTCCCGCCACCCGCTACCATCTCAAACACGAAGGTCTCCCTCTCCACGGAGCACCCATGGTGCACGCCCGGCCTGTTAAATAGCCTGTAACCATAACAGACCTACTCTGGAGAACGTCTGTCTCTGGCACAGCTTGGCGTCGCATGACACGACTAAACTGATAATAGCAATGTAAATTTGCGCAGCATGGCTTGACTTGGCGCGGCCAAGAGTGATGGTGGCAAAGGCCCAAAGGTTATAGAGGCTTTAATGAGCCAGGCTTAACATAGCAGCATAACAAAAATGCTTTGTCACGCCCCTCAGCATCTCATACTAAAACACAGGGCACCCTTTAGCATCTCTACGGGATACACAGCTGACACACAACTTGTAACACATGGTTAATGTTGTGAAACAGTCTCAGTTAGGTTTAGGTGACAAAAATACTTGGTTAGGTTTAAAAAAACAAACAATCATGTTGTGGCTCAGAATAAGTAAGTTTGATATGCAACGTAACATGATGTAAATGTGTCCTGTGAGTGACGTCATTGCGCGGTGACTGTACCTAAATAACATAATGTTAGATTTAAACAACGGTGACTTTTGGTTTTACATGAGACACAGACTGCTGTCTCCTGTGTGAAAGTCTTGCTTTGTTTGATCCATCCAACTCCCTCTTGCCCTAAGGGGACTTTCTTGCTCCTTATACTACGTCAGTTGCTCTCAGCATCAAGTATTGCAGAGCGCGGTTGTACACTGGAGTTAGCTGAAAGCCTGGAGTGTCTCATAAAGACGTTAAAGGGTACCTTTGGCGTCAATATCCCACACCTAGGGATGTGACAATGGTAGTGTCAATATTGATGACCTGCGGACATAAACAGGCTGGATGTGCACTCCCTATGGCATAATTGACCTCCACTCACTCGGACAAACTATCAACATTCAGTGACCGCCGCTATGGCAGGTGTCACAGTACATGGCATTTCGCAGGAGGCAATTGATGTTTTAACGATTTTAACAATGAGATGTCATTGAGAAGTTACCAAAAGGGCCTAAATTACGCATTGGAGGGATATATTCATCATTTTATTGTTGAGAAAGTTGATGAAAAGCTTAAATTACAAGCCAAAATTTACAGATCACAGTGTACGCTTGTGAACCGCATCTAGGTGCCATCACCATCAAAGACAACAAGTTAAAGTGCCACTGAAGTTAAGGTTTTTGGCTCACAATATGAGAAAAGGATAACGGCCTTTTTAACATCTTTACCAAGAGTGTCTCTCCGTTAGTTTGGTGCTACAGCATTTACACTGAATCATTCAGCATAACGTTTGCCAACCTTTGTTATCTCTGTGATTACAGATAAGTTAATAAAGTAAGCTCCAGAAGTTAACGTTAGCTTAACTAGAGCCCTCAATAGCTAACAGTGATGTACGATCATCAAAGTACAAAAACTACAACAAAATAGGCTGATGAACTCCCAGCAAACAAGGTGACATGATGAACAACACAGCTAGGAGCTAACGTTAGGCTAACTTTAGCTAACGTTAGCTAGAGATGTTAAAGATAACTTTATATTTCTTTCCAGCAAAGTGACAATATGTTGCCTCAAACACAATGTTGACTTATCTTAAAACAGATGTAGACATCCTTGTTAATCTTATTCACGTTGAGTTGATGTTGTGGTCTAACGTTACCGCACAACTTTATCCAAAGGAGACACTTTTCTCGGTTGAGATGTGGTTTAGGAAAGGGTAAAAAAAATATACCCTGTCACCCAGCCTCTCAGGATACCTTGTGTTGGAGTTGCATGTACCCCATTTGACCATTTGACCATTTTTAAACTTCAATTATCAGAAAAAGCTCATAAAACCAAACAAAACTGACTTTCTGTAATGCATTTCAATGAACGTCCAGGCAGAGAATGTCGAGTGTATGGGATTGGCTATACGCACTGTGATTGGCTCATCACGTTTGAGGGTGGGACTTAGCCATAGGTCAATTATAACAATCTAAAGTACTCAAATAATACAATGTCCTAGGCCTACATTAAAGTTGGTTTGCTTGGTTACCTTTTTTGTTTAAAACTTCACATTTAGTAATATGAAACATTACTAAAAGTTTTACCATAAATGTTTTAACACAAACATTTATGGATAATTTAGCTGACTGGTTTAAACTTGTTTCTAAACTTGTTTACAGCCAATCTGATCATCGACAAACCCAACTAAGTCCTGTTGGATTTAGATTTCCCAAATGTAAGCAATTACTCTGAGTACAGTCTTATCAGTCCCTGATATCTTTATTTTGCTCTCACACATTATCACACTCAAATTCTCTTTCCATCTGTTTCTGAATCTGTGTCACCTCCCCCCCTCCCTCTCTGTGTCATCATGTAGCGCTGTTGTTCTGTCTTCACACTGTTTTACTCCAGAAGACAGATGACACATTAGTGCTCTCCCAGGACACACACACTCTCTCACACACACTCCCGGGACAACACTTTAGACACCAAACCTGCTCTCACCGCTCTCACCGGACACATCTAAAAGTCCATTTTTGAGCATGCACACACTCACACACACAAACACACACACACACACACACACACAGAGCGAGACGACATACATACACACTTTGTTCTCAGTATCCCCATACATTCCATCTGTTTTAACCCATAGCCATTGGACACAGCCATAAAGTTGTTGCAATACACACACACACACTCGTAACTCTAGAACATCTCTTTTCAGCCAATCGCAGTGAGTTATAGCAGCCACACTGTGCTCTCCTAAAGTTCCCTCTGTGTCTCTCTTATTCTCTTTTCTACACTTTCTCTCTGTTGCACCAGTTTCTCATCAGTTTACCTCCTGTTCACCAATCTTTCTTTCTAAATCACCATCCCCAAATCCCACTTTCCTTACATCTCTCTCTCTCCCTCCCCTCTATCCATCTCCCTCCTGTCTCCCCCCTTCTCTGTCTTCTCCCAGTTGGTTATTAATGGTTTTAATTTACAGAGAGGAAGGACCTTGGTGCCCACAGAGGCATCCCCTCTGCCCCCAGTGTGTATTTGTGTGTGTGAGAGAGAGGGGAAAAGAGAGAGACCCCCTGCTCCTCCCTGTGTAACCAAGCAGCAATAATGCTTTGTCTTCTTTAACTGTGCTGCTCCTTCAAGGTACCCCACATCCTTCTCCCTCCATCTTCTCCTCCAGCTCTTTCTCAGTCACTCTCAAGAATCTCTTTTACTTTCCGCAACTTGTCTTTTTCCTGGTGTTTCTTTCTCGTTTTCGGCCTTCTCAGAAACACGCAATGTCTCCACATTAGCTTCATGCACCAGGATGTTGTGACTACCTGCCCTGTGGTTCCCCTGTGGGCTGTGGGTTGCTTGTTATCATTTGTGGTACCATCTTTGTTGCTGGGCAACCATTGATGTGTTATTGTTAACAACATACGTCCCAGAGATCAATTGTGTTTTTCCACTCGGTCGTCAGAGGCTCCTCCTGTGGTTCAAAGGACTTCTCTGGGATGCTGGATATTTGGAACAGCAAATTGAAACATGATATACTGGGCTCAGTCACTGTAGTGTTATATCAACAGATGGCAGAGAGCATAGCAGAGGAACAGCCATTTTTTTGCATATTATTTCAGTAAATATGCCCTACAGTGCTTTTATTAATTGAGAATAGTATGTTCCACACAATACTCTGTGACGTTGTATATTTTGCTGTCTGAAACCAACTTCTTCTCCTCTTCAAGATAGCCTATTAAGGTTTACACATGCATGTACTGGGAAGGTGAACATAGGCGTCATTTAGGTATGGAGAGGTATGGCAGCTGCTATACCTTGGAATCGAGAGAAAAAAAAAGAGAGAGATTCTGTAGTCATCTTACTTGTGAATGTCCTTCATATTTGTTGCAAGTGATCAGATGTGATATGTTAGATAGTCCGAGGCGCACTGGCTGGTTGTTTTCATTGTAAATAGGTCAATAATATGCTCATCAGTGAATACAAGTGTTAGTGAATCAAATTGTTCGCCACTTCGCTCCTCCGCGAGTTATGAGTTATGTGAGTTATCCGTGTGTTGTACAAGCATTTTGCTCTGCTGCTGTAGACAGCCTGTCTAAATGATGATGTCTTAAAGCCTGTCTGATTGTATGTGGGGGTTTTTTTCTTCATGTTGGCATGTTAAGCTTGTATTTTCGGTCTCTGGAGACAAATTGGCCTTTGTTTTACTGTGTTTCATACACCGGACCCCTTGGTTATCTTCTAGAAATGAGCTTGTAATTAATTTATTTTCTTTATTTTCTATGAAGTTAAATACATGACTAATGATAATTAAACGTCCGCTCACTATCCGTGGTGCTGAAATATGTGCCAAGATAGGTCCAGTGTTTTCACTGCTCTCACCAAGTCATGCATTACATGCAGACATGAGGTAGCCTGTTATGAATGTGAGAAACAGCTTCATGTCCTTTGACCTGTCAGAAGTACATACTATGCTATTGAAAACTGTTTCAAAGACCAAAGTGAAGTTTTATATTAGTTCATATTTTTGAAACTCCATCATCAGTAGCTCTGTGACGTCATGTCATATTGCCATACCTTAGCTTTTGCTGAAATGACGCCCCTGAAGGTGAGTAAATGCTGGTCTGAAGTTCTTAACCCAAAACCATGGGCGTCGGAGCCATTTTAAGTCCCACTCACTTTTTAGGTCCAATAATATTGGAGCCACCAACTTTTACCATCATTTTCTGCACCCCTCAGTTTAACTGAAATTAGGGCTGGGCAATTGACTGAAAATACACCAAAACCAACATTCAGACCATCTAACCGACGTGATCTTTCTCATGTCGGTGATTTCGGGACTTTCCCCGTGCTGTTCCCTTGGAAAAAAAAAAAAAATCTACGCCATGTAGCCAAAGTCACGTGACTCCGCCCCCTCCAGTCTAGTCTCCATCCATTCAAAGCGAGACTGACGCTGCCTACATGGAGGAGATGAGCACAAATGCCGAGCCAACAAATCAACTTGAGCCGTTTGTACCCAAACACAGGGTTTTCCGTGCCTATCTAAGACAAAGGCAGGCCACCTGGGTGATTTTGGATGCTGCCTTGATTAAAGCGTGTGTATGTGTGTGTGTCGTTTATTAAATAGCGATGATGTGAAGGTGATGAAGGAGACTCCGATGACACCATCTTGCTTGTATATAGAAAAGGTTTATTACAAGAAGTACAGCATCCAATCAAGCGTCTAGGAAGCCTAAGAGAGAGTTCGACGCCAGTATGAACTGCTCTGAATAACGGCTCAATTTACCCTGCATATATAGGTCGGTTGTTTTGATGAACTTTGAGACAAAATGTGACAAGTGACAGAGAGACAATCTAGATGGAATCCAACCTTTCATGTTACTTATCTATCCTTGACCTGAGCCATAATAAAATCTTGACCTGGGCCTCTAACTGATCATATAAGACCCCGGTCGTCACATAACATGTGGCACGTCAGATACTACATGTGCATGGGGGGCGTCCAGATGTAGCGTCCTTTGCACGCACAAACCCATTGCTTTCAATGTAGACGCGCATCATGCGCGCTCACAACCCAAAGCGACACCGTAGCGGCGCGCATTCAGTACCACGCACTTGTTTTGTCGTCCGGCGCACAGCTCCACGGACCTGCTTCTCCCTTCAGTGTTGTGTCAGATCCGAGTTCATCGCCTCCGACATGTAGAATGTGTATTATAGAAGAGAAACACACATTTCAGGACCACTGACTTGTATCATCAGCAAAGACATGTTCTATGCTTTTCAGCCTCCTTTCATATTTAATAGAGGCGGGACAAACAAGAGGGAAAGGATTCAAGAATAATAGTTGAGCATATTTACCCCCCCCAAAAGATTTTTTTTTCAGTACGCAGTCTTTATTGTTTATGAAACAATATAAACAATATGTTTGTGAATTTTAAAAACAATGAATTTAATTCTATTCCGAATCCAACAGGAAATAAAGCATTTAACTGGTTAAATTAAAGGGTTCTGATGGGAAAGTAACAACAAGAGAAAATATATATATATATATATATATATTTTCTCTTGTTGTTAAAATATATTTTTCTGAAAATATCTGAAAATTTCTGAAATATATATATATATAATTTTTTTTTTTTTTTTTTCAGTCAACCCACTCTGTTTTGATATGTGTCCCTTGCAATGTTTTAACAAAATGACACCCTTGTGTGCATCACTGTATGGGTAGTAAAATAAATATTTAAGTAAGCAAAACGTGATGCTGTTTATACCTTTATTTTTTTAAATTAATATTCATGAGAGAGGTGCTTGAGCACCTGCCCCACAAAATGTCTGTGCATGGGACTGGGCATGGCTGCAGAGAGTGCTGAAATTCAAATGTCTGTTGTCATCAAGTATAAAGTCTGGAGCTGCTTTATAGACAATGAATGGGGAAAGATGCTCTGGGTGACACTAAGAGCAGCCACGGGACTGTTGCATGGGTACATTTTCTGTTTCAGAACTGAGAACATTACAGTGGAATAAAGCTCATTGGGGTATAAAAAAGAAAACAAACTTTCCGTGGGTCTCACAAAAAACGGTCTACCATTCTTTGTCTAAGGAGCAGCTCCAGACTTTATACTTGATAGGACCAGACTAAAACTTTGACACAGACAAATAAGACAGCGCCTCGTAATACAATAAATAAGATATGTTTTTTCATGATTACATTTGGTAAAGTCTCCAGCCCTCCAGTTTGGGGCTATTTTTTGGCTGCAATCACCTGATGATGCTCTATTATTTTAATATTAGACCAAGTATTTACACAATACTATACATTCACATTTGTATGCGTCGATACACACATTACATAGGCATTAAAAGGAATAGTTACCCGGAAAAACAATATTTTCACCATGCATGAGGTTCATTACAGTGTATGAATGATATCACATAGGTTACCTTTTCTGGAAATCTCCTTTGAAAAACATTAAAATGTGTTAGTATGCTTATCACATTAAAATGTGATAAGCATACTAACATAAAACAATCACCAATTAAATGTCCCTGCACCACAAACAAAGACAGACCCTTCACATCCTGAGACACATGACACGGTCAAACTTATGTCTGATATTAATTAATAAAGCTATGACAACTATACTTTGTCTGTTTAATGAATAATCCAAGTCTTTATCAATAGGTGATGCTTCAATTTAATGTTAAATCTAGCTTTATTGTTTTGCTGTGTGATGTGTTGAGGGAGTGAATTCCATTCATGAATATATATCTGTTCATTACTATACGTTTGATTGTGTTTAATTTTACCGTTGGCAATATAAAGTTTCCTCTTCTAGCATGTCCTATATGGTAGTCATATCTATCTGAACTTAAAAATAATTTTTAAAATAAAACGAACGGAACTTTTGTATCTGAGATAATGAGTACAGTAATCTATTCTTGACATGTAACAGAGCTAAATTATTATGCATTGCAACCACATTTGATCTTTATCCACAAGAAAGAGCAAGACAAGCTGCTCTGTTCTGTGCCAATTGCAATTTCTTTATTTTATCCATTGCCACATTTGACCAAACTGCTGGGCAGTAATTCAGATGAGAGAGTATTAATGCTTGTAGTACTTGCTCAGTTGAGTCTATTGTTAAAAACTTTGAACATCTTTTAATAACTGAAATACCATGTCCCATTTAAGCTGTTAATTTGTTTTCGTGATGACATCACAAGTTTAAGACCTATGATGGCCACACCAAAAAAAAAAAAAAAAAACCCTTTTCAAATGATTTCACTGTTGCAGAAAAATTTCCAGGGTCAGAATAAAATCAAAGGTTTTATCCCAGTTACACTCCTGTGATCTCGACCATTTGGTGTAAGGTGGTCATAAAACCCAGTCTGAGCTGTCTTTTTTCTCTTGCCTACCAACAAAATCACGTTTTAATCATAAATTTAAGTCCTGGTTCATTTAATACTGAAGACCAGTGACGCGAACAACCACCAATAGCTGTACTCTCCTCAGCATCAAACAGTAAGCAGCAAACCAGGTAGATTGTAAAGATGGAGGGGACTCTGGAGAGGAACAAGAAGGTGAAAAGTCTCAGTTCTTATGTACTGTGAACCAGCCACTTAATGAAGTGAGAAATCTTTATTTTTGAAACGCTTGGCCTCTTTCACAGTTTCCTGCCAATAAAATAGCACAGCTAACCAACAGAAGCTGGTAGTGAGTAGTGTACACATTCCAAAATTTAAAGTTTGTAATCATAAATGTTTCTTTATGGATTATATGATGCAGAATTGACAAGAACGCTGTTGACATATGACCCATTTTATCTTGTGTTTCTAGATTAACATGTTGTTGTGGACATGTAAGGAATTGTTGATATGTCATATTTCTTAAATTAAGTTTGATGTAACATTTTCCAGCAGGAGCAGGACAGGAAATAATCTCAAAGGGTATCTAGTTGTAGTCTTGCAAAAATCTTATAGTTTGTGACTAAAAACTCATAGTCTTTAGATGTGAGACAGTGTCAGACTTTAAGTCTTACAAAGTCTTTTCAAAGTCTTTTAGGTGTTACTTTTTTGGCTGCTGGCTGTCAGAGAATAACACGTAATAACTTTATTTATATAGCACCTTTTAAAAACAAAGTTTACAAAGTGCTTTGACAAACAACGCAAAATCAGTACAATCAACAATATAACAGCAGCAGGTAATACAGCAACAACACACAATATAGCAGAAGCAGACATATACAACATGGCAGCATTAAGGTAGCAGCAAGGAGTACAGGAGAAAACAGCAAAGGGAATAAAATAAGTAAATACAATACAACAAAAACACTAATAAATAAACAATACAAGAGAAAAAAAAAAGAACGATGACATCACATAAAAGCAAGTCTGTAAAAATGGGTTTTAAGAAGTGATGTAAAAGAAGTTACTGATTCTGCAAATCCTCGGGCAGGTCGTTCCAAAGCTGAGGGGCCCTGATGGAAAAAGCTCGGTCGCCCTTAGAGTTCAGCCTCAACTTTGGAACAACCAAAAGGCCCCTGCCCGAGGATCTAAGGCTGTGCACAGGCTCATATGGGGTCAACATTTCTGTTATATAGCTAGGGGCCAGACCCAGACGTGCTTTAAAAGTGATCAGTAAAATCTTAAAATCAATTCTAAAACAGACAGGGAGCCAGTGAAGAGAAGCAAGAATAGGGGTGATGTGATGTTGTCTGTTAAAACCAGTGAGAAGCTTAGCTGCTGCGTTCTGAACTAGTTGGAGGCGGGAGAGTGATTTATGGTTGATGCCGGAAAGGAGGGAGTTGCAGTAGTCTAGTCTGGAGAAGATGAATGCATGGATAACTTTTTCTAGGTCAGGGCGTGAAAGCATGGGTTTAATTTTTGAAATAACTCGTAAATGATAGAAACAGGACTGAACAACTTTCTTGATGTGGGGTTGAAAACTGAGATCAGAATCAAATATAACTCCAATATTTTTGGCTGTGGGCTGAACATTTGAGGATAATGGACCGAGATTGTTTTTGATGAGGCTGATTGATTTTGAGGAACTGAACAGCAGAATTTCTGATTTTGAGTTGTTGAGTTGAAGAAAATTTTGTGTCATCCAACAGTTGATATCTTTGATACAGTCTACGACAGCGGCTACGCTTCTAGGGTCACCGGGTCTCAGCGGGAAGTATATCTGTGTGTCGTCCGCATAACAATGAAAAGAGACATTGTGCCGCTGAATGATATGACCGAGAGAAGCATATAAATAGAAAATAAAATTGGACCTAAAATCGAGCCTTGCGGTACACCACAGGTAATGTGAGCTGTTGAAGATGAGTGATTACCTATGGTGACCGCAAAGGTTCTTTCTAAAAGATAAGAATAAAACCAACTAAGTGCAGTGTCCCTGATGCCAACCCAGGTTTTAAGGCGGTCGATTAAAATGGCATGATCTACAGTATCAAAGGCTACACTGAGGTCTAAAAGAATTAAAATTGCACTCTCCCCTCTATCAGTTGCTAAAAGAAGATCATTAGTTACTTTGAAACCACCTTTTCTAAAACTTTGGATAAAAACGGAAGTTTAGAAATTGGCCTAAAATTATTAAGAATTGAAGGATCAAGGTTAGGTTTCTTTAAAAGAGGTTGGACCTCAGCATGTTTAAAAGCAGCAGGAAAAATACCTTTTGTGAGAGAGCTGTTAATCAATAAAATACTGGGCCCAACTGTGTCAATGACATCTTTAAGAAAACTGGATGGAATAAAATCAAGACTGCATGTAGTTTGCTTCATGTGAGAGATAGTTTTAGTTAAAAGGGATAGAGAGATGGGTTCAAAACTGTTAAAACAGATGTGAGTCTCCCTACTGGCATGTACAGCATGAACTGGGGGGATAATCTGTTGCCTAATATTTGCAACTTTATCAATAAAAATTTTTAAAAACGTCTCACAGAGTTCTTGTGAGGTATCAGTTAAACGACTACAGGAGGGGGAAGTAAGGGAATCTAAAACCTTAAATAAAATTCTGGGGTTAGAATGATTAGTTAAAATAAGATTAGAATAGAAGGAGGCTCTTGCCTCCTTAAAGGAGCTATATGTAAGAAATATAAAGCAAATAGTTGTAAAATCCTCCTAATATGTCACAGAGACTAAGGAATAATGTTCATATAACATACTGATCTCACCGACAACAATAGTACAGCCAGAATATTCGCTTTTAACCCTTTATGACCTATCATAGAACAAGTCCGCCAGAGCATATCTTTACAATTTTGCCTGCTGTAGGGCCATTTTTTGGAGTATTTTAATATGCTATACATCAATACAACCCTTAAATCCCAAATTTTAATAATATGTGTGGACATATGTCTATACTAATGAAAGAAATTGCTAAAAAGTGCAATAAACCACTAAAAAAATGAAAATTGTTTTTGTTTTTACACATATTTTTCTAAAATACAGAAATATCATGGCTGTATCCCTCAAAATTGTAAATGTAAAAAAGTTGCACAAAATCCTTTCAAACCACAGGAAATTTATTTTGAGTGTTTTCATAACTTAATTTTTGAGATACACTCATTTTTATAAAATGTGACAAAAACAAAAGTTAAATGAACATTGTGCACAATTAGCAAAAATACAACATGTACTTCAAAATAAACTATTTACAATAGAACAACCAAAGTTCAAAGTCAAACATTACTTTTCAGTAGCACCAGGGGAGCTGTGATAGGTCTTGTGACAGTTCCTGTCCATGATGAGCAATATTTTTGCTGCATTTTTATTGGTGTTGGCACACAGTGTTTTGATGGCAGCCCAGCGAAAGTACATCCTCAACAGCTCAGATGGAGAGGGATTGTCCACATACTGTGATAGAGGTGGCTGCACACCTGGCCTCCTTTTGGGCAGAAAATGTCGTAGGTGATTGTTACAAACCCAGCTCGTTACGGGAAAAGGGAAGTAACACACACACAACCCGATGGAAGGATTGCAAATTAGAGTGTATTTATTTATAAAGACAAATGGAAATTAATAATGAAGTCAGCAGAAAGGGCCGCCAGGTGCTGTCAAATCAACAAATAAATATAACCAAAAGAGGACTCCTTAAAATAAAATGGAGCTATCTGTCTAATGTTTAACATAAATTAGGAATAACAACAAATCAGGCAATCTTAAAACAAAACCTAACTAACTGCTCTAGTGAAATGGTGAACACAAAAATACAAATGACCAGCACCCCTAAACCTAGTGTTACTAAACAATGTGACAAAAACCTAACCGTGAGTGCAGGTGATCGAAATCAGTGGTGAACTTACCCCTGGCCCAAATCTGGGTAATACACAAAACAAGAGCTAACGCTCACAGCACACAAATCAAGAGCTAACGCTCACACTATACAGAAAACTGAACCACACAAGTAGAGCTTCTAAGGTGTCTGCCAGCGGCTGCAGGGCACACCAGCCTTTTATATCCTTTCCCCGCGCCGTCGCCCTCTGATTGGCGGAACCCCGCACCAACCCGCCGCACCAATCAGTCGCCGGGGAATCCATCTAGGTGCTGGTAGGACACGCCCGCTGGAGACACTCTGCTGCAACACAGCGGGACAGAACACACACCAGAGTGGAGAAACAATGCCCACGGCTCAAGGCCGTAACACCCCCCTACTTAAAATGCAGGCTACTGCATATCAAAATACAAGTTCAAATTCACAAACATCAACAATACATTACTTTGTTTTTTCAACCTTCTACAACCTGGACAGGGCATCAGCGATAACATTCTCACTCCCCTTTTTGTGCCGAATCTCAAGACGGTAATCCTGCAAGGCCAGCGCCCAGCGCATGAGGCGCTGGTTCTGGTTATACATGCGCATGAGAAACACAAGTGGGTTGTGGTCCGTATAAACGACCACAGGTAAAACACTAGACCTGACATACACTTCGAAATGTTGGAGAGCTAACAGCAAGGCAAGTGTTTCCTTCTCAATGGTGGAATAGTTGGCCTGATGGCTGTTAAACTTTTTTGAGAAATAACACACCGGATGGTCAACCCCCCCTGCATCCTCCTGCAGAAGGACAGCTCCGGCGCCCACTGCACTGGCATCCACCTCAAGTTTAAACGGTTTAGTGAAGTCAGGTGCGGCGAGCACAGGGGCATGAGTGAGGAGAGATTTTACACTCTCAAACGCGTGCTGGCACTTTGAGGTCCAGACAAACTCAACCTTTGGACTGAGCAGATTGGTTAAGGGATGGACCACGGAGGAGAAGTTTCGGCAAAAGCTACGGTAATAACTGGCCATGCCGAGGAAACTACGCAGGGCTTTCCTGTTAGTGGGAACGGAACACATTGAAATGGCAGAGATCTTGACTTCGACAGGGCGCACCTGCCCCTGTCCCACCTGTCGACCCAGGTAAGTGACAGTGGCCTTGCCAAAGTCACATTTGGCCAGGTTGAGGGTGAGATTGGCGCCGGCGAGATGGGTGAACACCTGCTCGAGGACCGGTACATGTTCCTCCCAGGAGTGAGTGTACACAATGAGGTCATCTAAGTACGCGTTACAGTTTGGCAGACCCGACAACACAGTGTTCACGAGACGCTGAAACGTTGCGGGCGCATTGCACATGCCAAAAGCCATGACTGTGTACTCGAGGAAGTGATCGGGGGTGACAAAGGCGGATATTTTGGACGCTCTCTCCGTCAATGGCACTTGCCAGTATCCTTTTA
Organism: Epinephelus fuscoguttatus; assembly: GCF_011397635.1. Taxonomy (NCBI): domain Eukaryota; kingdom Metazoa; phylum Chordata; class Actinopteri; order Perciformes; family Serranidae; genus Epinephelus; species Epinephelus fuscoguttatus. Next base: position 7,800,907 of record NC_064755.1, read on the forward strand.
ATAGGTCGAGTTTACTGACAAACTTGGCGGTGCCCAAGTTATCGATACAATCTTCCATCCGCGGCAGCGGGTAGGAGTCAGGGACAGTGACATTGTTCACCTTGCGGTAATCGGTGAGGAACCGCGGGGAACCATCTGGTTTAGCGCCAACCAGACACGGGGAACTCCACGGACTAGAACTGGGCCGGGCGAAACCGTGTCGCAATAAATACTCTGCCTCTTGTTTCAAGAGTGCGTGCTTGACAGAGTTGACACGGTACGCATGCTGTTTAATGGGCTGTGCATTCTTAACATCAATATCGTGTGACAGAACCGAGGTTTGGGACGGAACATCACCAAAGAGCTCGGGGAAACGAGCCACTAAGGAAAGTAAGTCATGTTGCTGATCGAGTGAGAGATGCTCCAGGCGAGACGGCAGGACCCGCAGCATCTCAGAATTTGACAGGCGAGCAGTTTGTGGATCGAAGGAACGGGAAACACAATCATCCCCAGGAGAGGATTCAGCAGAAGAGGTCACCACTAAGGCTGTGCCCGGCGTAACGGGTTCGCGAGTGAAATAAGCCTTAAGCATATTCACATGACACACGCGCATTTTCTTACGCCGCTCCGGGGTACTGATTACGTAGTCAGTTTCACTGAGGCGGTCACGGACCTCGTACGGGCCCGAGAATTTGGCAGACAATGCCGAACCGGGCACTGGTAATAACGCCAGAACTTTATCTCCTATATGGAAATCTCGCTGCACAGCGCGCCGATCAAAGTTCCGCTTCATTGCGCATTGTGAGGCAGACAACGTTTGCCGGGCAATGGTGTTAGCACCGTGCAAATGCTCACGAAATTCACTAACATAGTCTAACACGTTTGTGCCAGACGCGGTCCCGGTGGATAAAAACTTCTCCTGCAGAGCTTGCAATGGGCCACGCGGGGTGTGGGCGAAGACAAGCTGCGCAGGGCTGAACCCTAAAGATTCCTGATTAGCTTCATGGGCCGCAAACAACACGAAAGGGACACCGTCATCCCAGTTTTTTTGTTTTTCCATGCAGTATTTACGAAGCATGGACTTTAACGTTTGATGCCACCGTTCAAGTGCGCCTTGCGACTCTGGGTGGTACGCACTAGAGACAGCGTGTTGCACGTTTAACGTTTGGAGCACTTGCTTAAACAGTTTGGACTGAAAATTAGCCCCTTGGTCAGTTTGAACTGTGTGAGGGAGTCCGAAGGTGGAGAAGAACTTTGAGAGCCTTCGCCACCGAGCTGGCGGTGATTTTACGCAGCGGGATTGCTTCGGGAAACCGGGTAGCAGCACACATTATAGTTAACAGGTACTGGCACGCTTTTGTCCTCGCAACGGACCAACACAGTCCACTATTACGCGCCGAACGGCTCACCTATCACCGGGATTGGGTGCAGAGGAGCCGGAACAACTTGGTTCGGTTTTCCAGCGTGCGTGGCAACTGCGGCAATACTGTGCTACGTCAGTCTTAAGTCCGGGCCAAAAGAAATGCTTTAATATAAGCTGGTACGTTTTGGTGATGCCCAAATGTCCGGACCAATCACTTTCGTGCGCCACAGATAATACGTGCGTTCGATACTCAGCAGGCACAACTACCTGACAAACAACACTCCAATCTGCATCAGCGGCTACAGAGGGGGACCATCTACGCATGAGGAGATTATCATCAATGTAGTAAGCTATTCGTTCATCAGTTGCATTGCTGTTACTCACCACCTTGGAGAAACATTCTGTTAACGTCGGATTAGCCCTCTGTGCATCACATAGCCGAGCCCGACTCACTGGGAGAGACGGGCGGTCACCGACAGGTGCGTCAGGACCGTTGCGCACAGGCTCAGTGGCACTGTCACTACAGGTGACAGCCGCAGCACCCTTCCCAGCTTGATCTGAAAAGACTGACATGAGCACAGTATCAGACAAAGACACATCATTTCCGAGCGCATTTTTTTGTGCTTTTTTTAATGCTTGTGCGCGAGTTATCACACAAGCAGGATACCGACCTGTGCTTTTGTGATTTACCTGACCAGGCTCGGTGTGCTGGGGTGAGTTTAACACCTCCAGCGAGGGGGTCACTTTTCCTCCCGCTATGTCATTACCCATCAGCAAACCAATACCTCCGATAGGCAACTCCGGACAGACAGACACGGGGAAATAACCGGTGATTAGTTCAGACTGGACATAAACACGGTGGACGGGTCGGAGCAGGTACCCCATTTCCACACCACGTAACACAGAACCATAACCACATGCAGACTGGTTAGAAAACGGCAGGACAGAGGAGAGAATTACAGACTGTGAACAAGCTGTGTCTCGCAGGATACGTACTGGACGCTTGTCAGCAGGATCACAGGGCAGGGACACCAAACCATCGAAAGTGAAGGGTTTAAAACATTCATCGAGGCTGTCGCTGTGACTGAAAGTTTGGGGTGAGTTTTGTTCTGTTTTTATTAATCCTATCCCTTTAGGAGGAGTAGACTGTTTGGCTTTCCCTTGTTCTTTATGTTTAAGTGTGAGACAATTAGCGATGACATGACCAGGTTTGTGACAATAGAAACATTCTCTTTCTTCCTTTTTGGAAGGTTTAGGCCTACTAGACTGAACAGGGACAGAACTTTTCCTCTCGGCAGAGTCGCTAACAGGTTGAAGGCCAAATGCAGTTTTGTGCGTGAGCACGTACTCATCAGCTAGCACGGCAGCACAGGAAAGAGAGGAAACCTTTTGTTCATTCAGATAAACCACAATACGATCGGGCAGACACCTTTTAAACTCTTCCACTAACAACATCTCTCTCAGAGACTTGTAGTCAGCCACTTTACACGAAGAACACCATTTATCAAATAAGGTTCCCTTTTCCCTGGCGAACTCAACATATGTCTGGTCTGAAGTTTTTTGATGATTGCGGAATTTTTGCCGATATGCTTCTGGTACTAACTCGTACGCACGGAGGATGGCGGCTTTAACATGTTCATAATTTAGGCTCTCCTCCACCAGGAGCGCAGCCACGGCATCCTGAGTCTTGCCATGTATTTTACACTGTAAAAGTAACGGCCAAATTTCACTGGGCCACTGCAGAGCAGAGGCGATGCATTCAAATGCTGCAAAATATGAATCGACCTCTGTTTCTTTGAATAACGGAACAAGTGCAATGTGTTTACTAATATCAAACGTAGTTGGAGAGGGTACGGATGGTAAGGAGGTGGAAGGAACTGCATCTACAAAGCGCCCACGCGTCTCCTACTGAGACGCCAGCTCCAGCTCGCGGAGGCGCACAGCCTTCTCCGCCTCTATTTCAAGCCGCTTTATTTCAAGCGTGAGCTGAGCCTCTCGGTTCTGAGCTTTTTCTGCCGCCTCAATCTTGAGACGGGCGAGGCGGACCTTGAGCCTGGCCTCGTGCATCAAGTCCACGCTCGACGAGGAGAGGAGAGGATGGTACTTAGGCAGAGTGAATGGAGTTTTTGGTGACTGCTCTGCCAGTACATCTTTCTCTCTCTCCCGGGCAGGAGGAGCCCCTTCCTGCTCGCGGCTGCCCTCTACACCGAGGGTGCCCAACAGCTCATACGGCTCTGCTTGCGCCGGCAGCATGACAAGCTTTTGTTCCACCAACTCACCCAGTACCAACACTTTAAGATCTCTTTTGAGGATCTGTTTTGAATGTTTTAGGCCGAAATGGGCAGCAATTTGAACCAGCTCATCCTTTCTACAACGAATGAAGCTCTCATAAGACGGATTGGCCAGAAAACATTTTAGATCAAATCCCGTCGCCATACCCACGACGATAATGACCACAATGTCAAGAAAAATAAATAAATACACAATCCCAGGACCCCTTTAACAGGTAAATTATCCCGGACGAGCCCCCACATATGTTACAAACCCAGCTCGTTACGGGAAAAGGGAAGTAACACACACACAACCCGATGGAAGGATTGCAAATTAGAGTGTATTTATTTATAAAGACAAATGGAAATTAATAATGAAGTCAGCAGAAAGGGCTGCCAGGTGCTGTCAAATCAACAAATAAATATAACCAAAAGAGGACTCCTTAAAATAAAATGGAGCTATCTGTCTAATGTTTAACATAAATCGGGAATAACAACAAATCAGGCAGTCTTAAAACAAAACCTAACTAACTGCTCTAGTGAAATGGTGAACACAAAAATACAAATGACCAGCACCCCTAAACCTAGTGTTACTAAACAATGTGACAAAAACCTAACCGTGAGTGCAGGTGATCGAAATCAGTGGTGAACTTACCCCTGGCCCAAATCTGGGTAATACACAAAACAAGAGCTAACGCTCACAGCACACAAATCAAGAGCTAACGCTCACACTATACAGAAAACTGAACCACACAAGTAGAGCTTCTAAGGTGTCTGCCAGCGGCTGCAGGGCACACTAGCCTTTTATATCCTTTCCCCGCGCCGTCGCCCTCTGATTGGCGGAACCCCACACCAACCCGCCGCACCAATCAGTCGCTGGGGAATCCATCTAGGTGCTGGTAGGACACGCCCGCTGGAGACACTCTGCTGCAACACAGCGGGACAGAACACACACCAGAGTGGAGAAACAATGCCCACGGCTCAAGGCCGTAACAGTGATGTGGCAAGATGTCAGGCTCCTTTTCGGTTCTCCAGCCAGCTGCATCACCAGGGAGTGTCTCTGACCTGGAGCCTCTGTTTGCTGGAGACCGACTCCTTCCTCCCCCTCTGCCTCCCTCCGGGGTGCAGGGCGAGGAGACCCCCCCACTTCCTCCTCCTCATTATCGTCAACTCTGCATACAGATGTTATACAGTGTGTTAGATGTATTCAACATGAGAGTAATACAATAATGGTGCGTATTTATTGCAAAATGCTTTCAGTTGTGTTACATGTATATTTTCTTTACTTTACTCTAACTCATAAACAAACAATATTTCATGAATATATACATACATGTCATAGGAAGGATCTCTCCCTTGGATGAGGACGGCGTCATCACCACTGTCGGCAGAATCCGGACCAGATGAGTGGAGTGAATCTTCAGCCAACGCTGTAATTAGCTTGAAAGCTTCGCGCTACCGGGATACAGCTGAGGAAGAGCTGGCTGCTAATGCTATGTACCGGGACGCTGCTAACGCTGCTGCCGGGATACAGCTGAGGAAGAGCCAGCTGCTAATGCTATGTACCGGGACACTGCTAATGCTGCTGCCGGGATACAGCTGAGGAGGAGCCGGCTGCTAATGCTATGTACCGGGACACTGCTAATGCTGCCTGCCGTGCTGCTGTAGCTCAGTCCTAACTGTAACTGATGCTGAGACTCTATTGACTGCGTGACGTCAGACGGCGGTGGGTGGCACAACAGGCCAAAACACAAATTCAAAACATAAACATGATTTGTGGATTGTAAAAATGTTTTTTAAATGCGAATATTCCGGCTGTACTGTTGTTGTTGGTGAGATCAGTATGTTATACGAACATTATTCCTTAGTCTCTGTGACATATTAGGAGGATTTTCAACTATTTGCTATATGTTTCTTACATAAAGCTCCTTTAAATTGAGTGCAAGCTGCATGTGAGACGACAGACATGACATCAAATCTGTCAGCTGATAATCAATCAGCAGTAGGTGGTAAGGATGCTGTGATGAACTTTATTTTATATCTATATATATATATCTTTTCACAGCTTTTAAGTGTTGAAAGAGACTCTACACAGCGTTGAGAAGAAGTGTAATCACAATCAGGTCACAAGTGACAAACTTGTGTGGGTTGACTGTGGCTGTGTAGAGGCTTAAAAACCTTGATCCTGAAGTCACTGCTGTATCTAGGTACACTTTATCTTTAAGGTAGTAAAATTAGAAGACTTACGGCTCTTTTATGCCCAACGTCAGATTCATATATGGACACGGACAGAGGCATCATTCTGTCCTCTGCGTTTATTTTGTCAGTATTTGTGTATGATTTCTAAAGGCTTATGTACACAGACAAAACGGAGCAGTAGCACCGGAGATCATGGGGGCACTGTAATGTAGCTCAAGTGTGGTACGACCGAAGGAAACAACAAAGATATTTTTAAAATGACGTAACAGAAAAAAAGGTAACGTAGTGAAAAGAATTCCACATGTCTAGATGTTGCGATGTATTTATTGGCCTTTCAGACTTACGTTGTCTTTAAAGCCACCTCTGTTAAAAGGTTTATTATTGTCAGAAACCTTTGATGCTGCTCTCTAGTGCCATATATTGGACACATCTATGTCAGCGTAAAGGAGGCATGGAAGTATACAGGCATTGATGGCGACAACATTTGAAATTCATGGATTTATTATCATATGTATAGGGAGGAGAGATGAGCCTTAAGTTGTTCAATAACCCTGGAGATGTAGATTCATAGCACTTTGGCTCCCCAGGGTGCTGTGGTGGCCCAACTTGGACCATTTCATAATATGAAACATCATTGGACTAAATCTACAGGTTTCAACAACTAGTCGAGATGAAATCAAACCATAAAAACATGAGACATTTACATTTTCACTTGATGATTAAAAAACAAAAAAGCAAAAAAGATTTTTGAATCTAGACAAAAATATAAAATAGAAATGTAAAAAAAGGAAATAAAAAATATGGAGGTGGGCAATGCAAAATAATTATTCAAAATTGGGATAGACAATAACTGGTTCAAGTTTTGAGAAAGAAAGAAGGAAAACATTCCGTTATTAGTCCCTCAGGGGAAATTCAATTTTTTTTAATTTTATAATCTGAATTCTTATTTTTCATTCATGGACACCTGCCCCGGGCAGTTTGGGGTTCAGTGCCTTACTCAAGGGCACCTTGGCAGTGGCCAGGAACATGAACTGGCAACTCTTGAGCTACAAGTCCACACTCTGTGTCATCACAGACTGAGCTACAGCCAGCCCATATCCAAGCTTGATATTTTCACATTTTGGTTGTTACAGTCTGCAAGATGTTGTGGTTTTGTATTGTCAATTTGATGATGGATTAGGATCCATGGCCAAAATGTTGCATTTCTGACAAATTATGCACCACCTAGATGCTCATTAGACAAAACTTAGTCATAATGAGTGTCTGGTTTGGGGACCTCAGAATTGCATCTCTGCCCTTTGCAGATGATGTGGTTCTGTTGGCCTCATCAGACCGTGACCTCCATCAGGCACTGGGGCAGTTTGTGTGTGAAGTGGTTGGGATGAAAGTCATTACCTCCAAATCTGAGGCCATGGTTCTCTTGCGGGACAACAGTCTATTGCCTCCCTAAGAGTGAATCACTGCCCCAAGTGAAGGAGTTCATGAATCATGGGGTCTTGTATACAAATAAGGGTAAAACGGAGCGAAAGATAGACAGGCAGTTTGGTGTGGCGTCAACAGTGATGCATGCATTGCGCCAGACTGTTGTGGTGAAGAGGGAGCTGAGCCAGAAGGCAAAGGTCTTGATTTACCAGTCCAATCATGTTCAAACCCTCATGTATGGTCATGTGCTTTGTGTAGTGACTGAAAGAATGAGATTGCAGATACAAGCAGCTCCTCCGGAGGGTGGGCTCAGCCTTAGAGATTGGGTGAGGAGCTCAGACAACTGGAGGGAGCCTGGAGTAGAGCCGCTGCTCATGGATAGTTTAGTACTCAAATTCGGGTTGTATGCAGTACTATAAACATTTTGAATGATTTTAGTGGTATGTAGCCTGTGGTTGTCTACACTGCAAAACTGACATCCTGAAGAGCGGAGAAAAGAGAAACTGCAGCCTCACACTCAAACACACATGCAGTACACATTTTGAACCGTGCATTGTCTTGCTTCTCTTTCCCACAGGTGGTAAACTCATACCATTTTTATCTCTTCCTGGTTTGCTTTCTCTCCCACCATTTCCATATCTTTCTATTATTTTCTCTCTCTCTCTCTCTCTCTCTCTCTCTCTCTACCTCCACACTCTTTCAGTCAACCTTCTCCTACTCCTTTGTCTCAGGCTCTCTTCTTCATCTCACTCTCTCTCCCTACCTTTCTCTCGACCCAATTACTTCAGGCTTCCTTCATGTCAGATGGCCACACAGATTTCAGATCTTTGTCTCTGTTTCTCTCTCTCTCTTTCTCACAAAACACACACACACACACACAGACACACACACACACACACACACACACACACACAGCCTCCGACTGACAGGGATCTCATGCACAAACACACACAATAAGAGGATATCAAGCAGGAGTGCTCACCATTAATATTTTACTAATATGACAGCTGGGTATGATGTGATTTGATGTGTGTGTCCGCATGTGTGTGTGTGATGTGCACCCATCACTTTTAATGAGGGCAGACATAGCATATGGAGAGAGGCAGGGAGGCAAGCCGTTTTTCCAGTGCCTTTTATTTTCCCTTTGAGTGCAAGTGTCTGTGTGTGCGCACACCGTATTTTCTGCCATGTAATGTGTGTGTGTGGACAGTCTATAAATGTGTGTGTTTGTGTGTGTATGCGCTGCAGAGAATGGGGCATGAGTGAAACACTAGTAGTGAGAGACGACGGAGTGTGTGTGTGAAGCAGATCGTTGCACATTGAACGCAAGGTGTCAAAAAGACAGATGGGCGATGTCAAGCATTTTATAACTGTGAAGTTCTTTTACTTTTTCTAGATCTTATTTAACCAGATACGCTGGCTAAGAACACATCATTATTTACAGTAGAAGTATTACAGTAGGGGAAGTAGGGGGGACCGGGGCTGGTTGGCACACTTTTTACTCGGGCATAATTTATGTTAAAATACATGTTCTCATCCCAAGTTGTCACATATCGCTGCTTCATCAGCTGCCTTTCATGTCTACATATTACGTCCTAGGTATCCTTCTGCATCTGCTGTTTATGTTCCAGGACGCCACTACCAATGCCAGGATGTCAAAAAAAGCACATGGTTAGGTTTAGAAAAAACATCATGGTTTGGCTCTACATTTATATGGGAACCAAACACTGGGATCCCGGGTGAATGTCACACAATGTCCCGGGTTTGTTAAACCCATACACCATTCCTCCCACCCACCCTATAGGAACTTTCCAGCTGCTTAAATGACATTGTTACCTGCAGTGTTTTAACCTGACACCGTCCAACAGCATATCATACTGGCGCGACAGGTGCTGTCCAGTGTAACACTGCAAAAGGTTATAGTATGTCCAGCTGCTATGTATTGTACCACCACAAAAAGCAGCTTTTGGCACCAGGTGCCTGATGGCAAAATCACTGACAAAGCCGCAGTATTTGAGGACTTCAGAATGAGAATGGGCTGAATATTTAATCCAGTAGCAAATGATGAGTTAAGGTCTCGGCTATAAATTAATACATGTAATATACAGAAATGTTTTCTATGTTTTCTTTAGGTGAATTGTGATTGAAGTCATGTTGTGCATTCTGCCAGTAAGTCCCATCACAGGGGTGGTTGGCACACGTGGGAATGGTTGGCACAATGTTGCTATAGTAAGCACAACTAATGCTATAGTTATCGATAAAGCTATAGTTACAACAAAATAGAGCAACCAATAGAAACCATTTGAACATTTATTCATGCATTCTTTATTCGAAACCACTTATTCTGGTACAAGGTTGGCTGACATTGGGATATATCAGCTGGGATGAAAAATGCTATGTTTTCTGTGAACCAAGAAACATGAACAGATTACCTGCCCATTTTTTACACCAAACATTTTTAAGCAATTTCTGTGTAAGAATGTCTAATTTCTTTTGCCACTGAGCATTCAAAATCATAATAAAAATAGCAATATAAAAGCATTGTTTTTAATCCTTTAAAATAATTTTAATTTCTCAATAATACAGTTATAGTCACAGCTGTTAATTTGTTTTTACACTTGGTTGGCACGTGTGCCCCAAAATTAGTGTGCATACCAATCCTGCTTACATTTTAACCCAACTTTGTGACGAAATGTTAGCAAGCTGTCATCGCGCACAGACTTTCAAATCTCATATCAAAAAGTAACGGATTCCTTTGTCTGTTAACCACAAGTAACACTTTTCCAATATCTCTATCAAAGTTTATAATACATTTAGTCCACACACCACTTTAAGGTTGATACCTACTATAAAACTGAAATGTCTCACCGAAAAAAGTAAATGACTTCGGATAATTTGACAGTAGATGAGTGCAGGTGAAGAAAGCAAACATTTGTTATGTTACATTGTTTCTGTGACTTTGAAAGGACCAGGAAATAGCTGTATGCCAACCAACCCTGGTGTCCCCTAGTTAGAGTGGGGTGGGAGGTTACATATGTACACATTAACACACATACACACGCAAAATGTTTTTATCAGAGCCCTTTTACAATTCTGCTGGAACATTAGAGGGTTAAATGTTTTGTGGGCCTGTGTCCAAGGATGGTCAAAGGGGAGTCTCCAAACTTCATACTCTGGGACCAAAACAATTTGCGAGCCATTTTTTTTCACTAGTGAAAGAAGGAGGCAAACATTATTTGGAAGAAAATAGGTTTGTGGTATACAGTTGGAACCAGATATTTGGTGCTGCTTTGACTGGGGCAGATTACAGAGCTGTGAAATCAGACAAAATAGCATATGGATGAGGAGGCGGCCGCCAGAGCTTCATTACTAATGCAGCTGGGAAAGAAGCCCCATGGCTGGAGTGGTACACTCCACAGCACCACCCTGTGCCCTGTGTTGACTGGTGTAATGTTTTTGTGGCAGATGCACACAAATGTGCTTTTTTTTTTTTTTTTTTTTTTAATAAATGTATTTACTTTTCAGATGAAGGGGCAGATTCCAATGAGGAGGAATGACTTGTAGCAGAGAAAGTTCCAGTAGCCTCACATAGACAAGAGTTTGCTAGAAATCTATTTCTGGTGTCCCAAATAAACTGGAAAAAAAAAAAAACATAACAAAAAAAAAAATACTTCATTGAGATTAAATCATTAACATCATTGATTGTACCTTTTCAAATTTAATCTCCCATAAATTTCAGTCGCCTGGAGAGCCATTTTAACACAGGGTAATTTTGCTTTTATGTTATAGCATAAGAGGATCAATCTGGGAACAGTGAGAGTGTCACACAGCCTGTTAGATCATTTACATATGGCCACTCTAAATGGAAACCTCACCCAGGTTTTCAACTCAGGTTGAAAAGCTTTGGCAAGGGGCCAGTACAGAGCATGAAACACGTGTAAAACTGGACCGGGCTATTCTCTTTAGTTCAGGTATTGAAATTAAATCTATTTTTACATTACCCAGATTGCTGGTAGGTATTTCAATCTATGTCAGTAGAGTTCAACAAAAGGGATCCTAGGGCAAACAGACAGAGTGGAAGAAACTGTAAAATCAAGTTAAGAGAGAACAATAAAATGGGGAGAGGTAAAGAGAATAATTCACAGAAAAATGTAAGGCGCATGTGAGTGTAAAGGTATGGCAAAGGAAAAACGGCAGGGAAGAAGTGTGCATATGCGTGTGTGTGTGTGTGTGTGTGTGTGTGTGTGTGTGTGTGTGTGTGTGTGTGCATGTGTGTGTGTGTAAGAGAGAGCAAAAGAGAGAGTTAGGAGCGGGCAGTCTGAAGGCCAGACACTGAAACAAAATTGTCTATGGTTTTGCTAAATGTCAGAGTGTGTGTGTGTGTGTGTGTGTGTGTGTGTGTGTGTCTGTGTGTGTGTGTGCGTGCGCGCGCGTTCACTCCTCCTCCTGTAGACATGCAAGCCCTAAACTCCTTTTAGCCTTACACACACACACACACTCCCACCTCATTAGCAGCAGGACATGACATTTCTGGACCATTCCGGCCAGGCGTGTGGCAGCGGAGGGGGGAGATGACAGAATCCTTAATTCCTCGTTTTGACCAGAATTCATACTCACTGGCCATTAGAAAAAGAGGGGAAATAGAAAAAGTGGATTTCTTTCAGTTGAAAAGAGTTTATCAAGGAGAAATGAACGCCAGAAAGAGGCATTATTGGGCAGCTTAGTATGTCTTGTGTGCGTCAAGTCAGTATACTATGTAGCAAGAACACATGAAATTTCACTGATTGTGAAATTCTGGGCCAATACTGATATTGATGTTTGAAATATCTATTTGACCCATGGCCAATGCTGATACCTATCATTATAATAATAATCATTATTATCATTATTATTAATATTATTTTGTTGTTGATGTTGTTTTTAACACAATGCGCCTCCTCTTCCAAATAATTATAAAAAGGAAACAAACCAAATCTGCACAGAACACCCTCTTACATAATGTTGGAATCAAGTCCAGCCATAGACTGTATAGATAATAGACATAGCTACTGTGACGTCATTCATTGGTTGTGGACTGCCATTTTGAAGCCTCAGATTCTGTATTTTGGCCATCATCATGTTGGTTTTTGGGGCCAGGTGTGACCATATTTAGACATAAGGGTGGAGCCTTAGAGTAGAGAGTGATGGATCTGACTCATAGAGCGTAGCAACACCTCAATATGCATAACTTTGGGCCTTGTTAAAATGTAAATGGGTGAGTCATAAAAAATAGAAAAAATCACCCCCATACAGTTGTCATGAATGTTGAAATTAGATATAGAGACCAAAATTGTTTTTATACCTAACTGTAAGCATGTTTATGTCTGCTGTAAAGTTGGGTGCTTTCACATGGGTGTCTATAAGGATTTAGTCTGTTTTGGAGCCAACCTCAAGTGGCCATTCAGTGAACTGCAGTTTTTGGCTGTCGGCTTGGGAATGCTTCCCCCAAGCCCAAAGATTAAAAAGTATGTTTTTTTTTTTTAAAAAAAGTGTGCCACAAATCAACATATTTCCCTTCATTTACTGAATCAGCTAATTACTGTCATTGCTTAATTACCCAGATCCGCTTTGAACCAAGCCAACAGCATCCAATCAAGCTGCTGGAGGGAGCCATGAGGAACTAATGCTACATTACAGAGCGCCAGTTGGAAAAAGTATACCAAAGATAATTTTATTCATGTACAAAAACTATGCAGTGGTTAACAAGAAATGTATTGCAGTGTGCAAAACATGCTGGAAGTTGCACAAAGATCAATTAGTCGAGGTTAATATTAACAGTGTTAGTGAGTTAATGCTTAGCTAAGGTTAGCCTAATAGCCAAGAAACTTTTTCACAAATATATGAGATACATGATACATAGATTTTAAAATTGAATATATCAATTATCTGTTGTTAAATGGCATTATATTTGGTGATGAGCTCATCATGACTTGTTTCGGATTCAGAATTCAAAGTTTAAGAACTGGGACTTGACTCTACTTGCCTATCTTGACATTGGGACTTGACTTAGCGCCTGAGTGCAAAGACTTGAGACTTACTTGTGGCTTGCAAAACAACAACTTGGTCCTACCTCTGTTCGATAGGCTGATAACAGTAAACAAGGCAAATATGAGCAAATACTGATAGGTGCATCAATATGAGGTATCATTCAAATGCTGTTTAAATAATCAACTTATTGTATTTGAGCAGTCCACTGTGTGTTTACTTTGGGTCTTTTCATACATGACAGCCTATGGAAAAACAAGTTAAAACTATAGCAATTCTGTCTAAATTAAAAAAAAAAAAAGAAAACTTTACTTCCACTTATCTCGCATTAACCCGTTGGCTTCCAGTTGGTTACCCGAGGATGGTGCTGCATTAACATTGAAATTATGAAAGAAAAATAAAGTAATTATCACCGAAATTGTAGTCTCCTTGAAGCTTTTGGCTGCAAACCATGGCTAGCAATGGAGACAGAAAACAAATAATGATAATGCCTGGTCACAAAATGCCCCATAATGAAACAGCTGTACTGCATTTTGCAGCAGTCAGTAAAATTCATAAAACACTGAAGCTGTCCATTAATTTATTTCCATGTAATACATATACAAATGTCAATTAAATAATTATCTGTAAGAGAAATAATGAAAAAGAAAATTGATCAGTTTGACCCAGAGAGATGTAATCAAATTACACTGGGCCTATTCAGTTGGCAGCCCGTGGGCCACATCCGGCCTAGAAGCAACCTCCGAGTGGTCCGGCTAGGGATAGGTAACAAGAAATGGTATTAAACGGTAGTAACAGTAAGCTTCAACATGATCTGCTTTTTTTATCGTTACTTTTTAAAGTTTTGGTTTCATGTATCATCATGTTGCAGCATCACACACACACACACACTCACTCACACACACAGAGTAATTGAATAGCCCTGTACTCAAGTATTTGATTACTCAAACAGCAAAACTAACACGTTACTCAGGTTACTCACAGGTTACTCGTTACTGCAAAAAGTAATCAAAGTACTCTAACGCGTTACAAAGGAACGCGTTATACCCAACTCTGGTAGTTGATGTGTCAGATTTCCATAAAACGTGTAAACACTGTGTTATCAAAGTGCAAACGTCTTGACGTCTTACTTCAGATGTCAATTTCACATGTTTGGCCTCCGTGACTTTCCATAGACAATAACACACTTAGGTAAAGGAACCCTGGGGAAAGAGATGGAACATTCTGACGAAGAGTCAGGGTCATAGCAGCACGCTCGCTTAACCACCCACGCACATACTATGACATGTGATAAGTCCATGAGGCTACAGATGCAGAAAAAAAAACACATCTAAACTTGTGTGTGTCACTTGTGCATAAATACTCACATGCATCCTCGTGTACAGCGCTGCTGGTGTAGCCTGGTAGCAGGCTGCTGGTTAATTACTGTGCTAATGTCACTAAGCTGATTGGTCAGTCAGGTCATTTTGATGTTAGGGAAACCACCAGGCAAGATGACTAACTGGTATGACTCACTTCCTGTCTTTTCTATCCATCTATCTATCTATCTATCTATCTATCTATCTATCTATCTATCTATCTATCTATTTATCTATCTATCTGTCTATCTATTTATCCATCCATCCATCCATCCATCCATCGTGGCTGGGCTGACTTGCACTTTTCCATTAAATATTAACATTTTTATATAAAATGCCTGTCTTGCCAGCATACACATGAAAGAGAACTGCAGGGAACAGAGTTTCATATCCCCCTGACAACCCCCCTAATTGCAATGTTTACCCAAATTACTACAATTATTCTTCTGGTGATGGGTATAGACACTGGCAGGAAATGTTTTCCATTCACTAGAAGACACAAGCCAAAACTTAGATGTGACTGCACGTCATATTCTGCACTTTGCCTCCACCAGCCGAACAGGTGACTGTGTGGTTTTCTGAATAGCTACAATAGATTTCTCCTAAAATGATTAGAGCCTACAACACTGCCAAGAGCAACTTAAATATTTGAAATACTCATGTACAGTGCTGTCTTTCCCATATCCCATTTACAACAACCTAATTAAAGGTCCAGTTTGTAGGATTTAGGGGCATCTATTGGCAGAACTGGAATATAATATTCATAACTGTGTTTTCAATAGTTTATAATCACCCCGAAACAAAGACTCATTGTGTTTTTGTTACTTTAAGAATAAGCCGTTTATATCTACACACAGAGAGGATCCTCTACTATGGAGTCAGCCATGTTATTTCTATAGCAACCCAGAACTGACAAAGCAAAAACTGGCTGTAGACATGACATTCGCATTTTTGCATTGGCCACCACAGTTCTCCCACACACTTAGTACATGGGGAAGTTTCAGTTGGTTGCAGTCAGCAACCTCATTGCTAGATGCCTATTAATCTTACAAGCTAGACCTTCTCTTATCCCTGGCTTGGAAAAAACTAGTAACATACCAGGAATATCTAGCAGTTACATGAATGTACACAAATGAGATACAAGTTGTAATAAACCATGGTTATTCTTTGATGAAGGGGTAACAACCTGTCTATGCCCTATACTGGGCTATTCGCCAGTATATGTGTATAATTTTTGTTAATTTCTTTTTTAACATGTTTTTGATGCAAGATATTACAAATCTTCATTTCTTTCTTTCCAACTCACTTAGGGGAGAAAAAATATTGACATTGTACAGCGCAAACTGATGTTACACTTGAACATTATTATGTGGCAATTATGTGGTTATGATTACAAAAAGATCATATTTTGATTAAAAAACTCAGTTCAGTCAGGACCACTTTAGTCAAAGAAAACTTGATTGCCATCTGCAGTATTATATTTGGCGGTATGGCTCTGCTCTGGGGCCTCTCCTGCTTTTCTAGGCCTACGCAGAAAGCCTAAGGGGGAGAAAGCACATCTCTTTGCCCTTCCACATGCCTACGTGGAAAACCTTAAATGGACAGAGCACACCTCCCCACCCTTATATGCACCTACACAGAAAGCCTAAGGCAGAGAGAGCAAACCTATCTGCCCTTCCATGTGCATACATGGAAAGCCTGAGGCCGGGAGAGCAGCAGCAAAGCGCTTCTGGAAACAGAACAGAGCAAACATCAATGACAAACAGAAATGACACTGATAAGTCAAACACAACATGAAAAGGAGGAGCTGGGCTGGAGGCAGGTCAGAGCAGTTTACATAGGGTGCCCTAAATGAGATTTGCTAATTGGTTGTATAGAAAGGAATCGTGATCTGTCAGCCGAATCCCCTCCATCTCTCAGCTGCTCCATCAGTTGACTGGGCTGCTTGAGATCAGCTGATGAAGCTGGAATGTGAGCTGAGCTTGACATTTTGTCCTACTTGAACTAATGCTGTGCTCAATTTTTGGTGGCACTATCCCGGTTGGAAATATCAACAACAATGGATTTTCGTGGCACTATCTGGACAGGAAATGCAGCGATCCCTCAGTAAAAACGAACTGCTTTTTCTGGCACTATCTCTGCAGAAAAAACAGAGACAGGTCGCTAAAACACTTGCTTGTGTCATCTGTTGGTCTCCAACAGTGGTCTGCAGCTTGGCAGGCACAGCAACCATCATCTCCTCTGCATCCAGATGACAAAGTCAGCTCATATGCTGTATCATTTTAGAACTGTTGATATGAAACATATACAAATGCAACATATTCGTGGTTTGCAGAAAGGTACAATGCTAACATTTTCTTCTTGCAACTGGGCTGTTCTGTCTATCTTTATTTCTTACTGATTATTTATATATTTTCTCCTCTCCTTTATCCATTCTTTAAATCTATTATGCTCACACTACATGTCTTGCATCTGTTTTGTGTTGCTCTCTTTTTTCATTACTTCTCTTTCTTGCTGTCTATACTCTTCCATGGATCCTTTGTTCTCCCTCTTTTCTATTTTTTTCTCATTCTGTTTGCTTCCCCTCTCTCCTGCAGAGTGATTGCTGATGGGACAACTGACATACAGTATGTTGGTTTAGTACTTTCCCTCTCTAAGGGGCATTTGGCTTGCGAGGCTGAGAGGGACAGTGGGAGAGAAAAGGCAGGGAGGGAGGTGAGGAAGGAATGGATGGAGGAATAAAGGTAGAAATACTGATAAAAAATATCTGCTTCCCCTCTTGTTCATTCCCTACATCTCTACTACTGCTTTCCATCTCACTTCATCCCCCTCTCTCTCCATCTCTATCCCTCCCTCTTTCTCTGGCCTTTCCATCGCATTGATCAGTAACACTGACAGCAAAATAGAGAGGAGAAAAACGCTTTGTGATGATTTGGCAGGTGAGAAGGAGGGAGGTAGAAGGACAGATACAGAGAGGGAGAGAGAGGACAGAAGAAAAGGAGGCAGGGTAGGGGATGAAATGGAGAGAGAAAGGCAGAAAGGAGGGGTGGTCTCTTTGAATTTTCCATTAAAAGAATCAACTGCAGCAGCCCAGGAGAGATAGAGATGGATGAAAAGACAGAGAAACAGTGAAAGAAGGAGACGATGGGTTAATCTCTCTCTCTATCACTCTCTGACACACACATACCCACACACGTATGCACATACACGTAATTCAGTATCGATGAGAGCTCCTGGAATTGATAGTATAATTCTGTCAAAGCCCCAACACCTGCGGTAACAGAGACAGCTGGCATTGTGTGTGTGTGTGTGTGTGTGTGTGTGTGTGTGTGTGTGTGTGTGTGTGTGTGTTTGTTTGGGGCAGACAGTGTTTTTCTGTGCAGTAGTAGATGACTCCTATTCTCACTGTAGCGTATGCTGACCACAAAAGGGCAGGGTGCTTATAAGTGAGCATCCTAAATATTAGGGCTGAGCCAATAAAAGCTTATGAAAATATCTAATTTTGATGTTATTTTAAAATAAAGCTTGTTGAGTTCCTCTCAGGGTTCTTAAACTATCAGTCAGAGAAAAGACAAATTTTGAGTAAACTTGGTAACCAGTTTAGCTGAATTTAAGATATTACAGACTAAGTATGCTAAACATTATTCAGTCATATTAAAATACAACTATAGGCCTGTCCCATTTCCCGATTTAGTGCCTTTTCGGCTTTTCGATCCTCCGACTGTCAGTACTGCATCTTGAAGGACGTCTCAGTTCCTAAAATGCATGTCGAGGACTGAGGAGGCTTGTCAGAGGAGCTACAAGCGAGGATACACTGGTATATCCTTTGCACAAGTCTTTTCAGCACCCGATGTATAAAAAAGATGTGACATGCAGCTGAGAGAGAGCAAAAGAGAGAGAACATATACATTGGATTTACAAAAAATTAAGGGAACACTTAATTGTCATAGTATAACACCAAGTCAGTTAAAGGACTCCGTTAAAGATATTAATCTATCTAATCTAATCTATTTAGGAAGCACAAGTGATTTTGAATCAGTTTCACCTGCTATGGTGCAAATGAAAGTGACAACAGGTGCAAAAGAGAAGCAACAGCCAGACAACTCCCAAAGACGGAATGGTTTTACATGTGGTGGCCACAGACAGTTACTCTCTCCTTATCCTTCCTGACTGATTCTTCTCTAGTTTTGCGTTCTGCTAGTGTCCTTGTCACTACTGGTAACACCTGGCAGCCCACTCAGGTTGCATAGCCCAGCTCTTCCAGGATGGCACATCCATATGTGTGTTGACATGAAGGTTTGCTGTGTCTCCAGGAAACCAGGAGACCAGCCATTACATGAGGAGAGCTGGACAGAAGGGAATTAACCCAGGTGCAACATCGGTATCTGCTCCTTTGTGCAAGAAGGAACAGGAGGAGCTCTGCCAGAGCCCTACAAAACTGGTGTGCATGTTTCTGACCAAACTGTCAGAAACAGACTCCATGAAGATGTCCTCTAGTGGGATCTGTGCTCATAGCCCAGCACCATGCAGCTTGATTGGCATTCACTTGAGAACACCAGAATTGGCAGGTCTGACATTGGCGAACCCTCTCTTGAGACACATGAGAGCAGATTAACATTGAGCACATGTGACAGGTGTGAAAGAGTCTTGAGATGCTGTGGTGAACGTTATGCTGCTTGTAACTTCATCCAGCATGACCGGTTTGGCAGTTGAACAGTGATGGCCTGGGGAGGCAAATCCTCGGAATGTCGCACAGACCTTCATGTCATAGCCAACGGTACCCTGACTGCTGTTAGGTACTGGGATGAAATCCTGGCTACGTCCATTATTTACAGCCTATGTTCAAAACTTTAAAGCGCAAATAAATCATAACATGCTTCATATTTAAATAGTGGACTCCGTTAACTCCAACTATCTGCGCCAACTATTTTTTGATGGAAAGTAACTAAAGCTTACTTGAAAAGTCAATAAATGTCACCAGATTACATCATGTACATATATCTGAGACATCATAATGGAACTTTTTACAAAAATAAAAAAGTGAAAAAAGAACTTCAACTTAACTGGACAGTCAGTCTGGAAATTCAGACTGGAATTAAATTTGTACTCTATTAAATCAATTGCAAACAAAACTCTTTAAAAACTTCATCCTTCCATCCATCCATTTTCATCCACTTATCCAGGGCCAGGTCGCAGGGGCAGCAGGCTGAGCAAAGTAACACAGATGTACCTCTCACCACCGATGCTTTCCAACTCCTCCTGGGGGACCCTAAGGCATTCCCTGGCCAGACAAGATATGTTATCCCTCCGGTCTTTTCTGGGTCTTCTCCGGGGCCTCCTACAAGTGGGATGTGTCCAGAACACTTCTAACAGGAGGAGCTCAGGAGGCATCCTAATCAGATGCCCAAACCACCTCAACTGACCCCTTTTGACGCATACCGTCAAACTCATATCGGCTGCTTGTATCTGCAATCTCATTCTTTCAGTCCCTACCCAAAGCTCACAACCATAGGTGAGGGTTGAGACGTAGATGGGCCAGAAAATCTAAAACTGTGTCTACCTGCAGATGCCACACCAAACCACTGATCCATCTCACACTCCAAATATACCCTCACTTGTGAACAAGACCCCAAGATACTTGAACTCCCTCTCTTGAGGCAGTAACTCTCTCCCAACCCAGAGGAGCCAGTTTTTAAATAATACTGACTAAATCTTTAACCCTTATTAAACATTATTTCAGACCAAACACTGATTGAGAAAAGACTAAACCTCAGAATCATTGTACATTATTTTACTTCTTGTGGCTTTCTCTCTTGTAATGATGGAAATAAGATCTTAACTGAATTATTGTACTTCTTGTACAATATGTTTTAGTGAGAGTCCAAAAATGACAGCAGGACATTGGAGTCAAGACTTTGATAGAGGACTGAACACCTCTATCCTTATACAGGTCGAATGCATAGCAAGTCCTTCAGTGTGAGCGTTGTGTCATGTTTTCATCTCTTTCATGTTTGTCAATTATACTAATGAAGCAGACCATCTTATATGGAAATATGGATGATAATCTTCACAACTCATCATCCATACTTATTTTATTAATCTCAATGTCTCCTTGGTGAGGCAGTTTGTTCTATCCATGTCAACAAAGTGCCTTAAACTGCATCTAACTAAATATTGAATTGAGCTGAATTGAATTCTATCTCCACGAAAGAACTCTGTGGTATGCAGCAATCTTTCATCCTCAAGGTCACTTAGAGAGGCTTGTTTTCATTATATTCTCTTCCGTCAAGAAAGAATGTTTCTGTTTGAAAGGGTGAGGAAAATAAGACGGAAAAATATGCAGTTGGCTCGAGAGAACACATTTTTGATGACAGAACAGATGTTCCACCTTTCATAAACCTTGACCTAGGCAAAACAGGAAGAGGACATCAGCAATAAAAGAGAGACGATGAAACCTCAAATACAGAAAGGTATAAAAAAGACAGACAGAGATGTTGAGACAGAAAGTCAGTAAGCACTTTTCATCTCCATGTTTTTGAGGATGTATTTTTATGCTAATCAGATCCTCCATATCAGCACAAGGAGAATGTAGCCTGCTTTGTCCACACAGTGAGAAGAGTATGAGATTGTGTAGGCAGGAATAATATGAGGGAAAATCTTTTTGGCCAATGCCGGCTTTTACATTTTAATATTTAAACATCAGGATGTGTCTTTGTAGACTCTCTCCCATCAACTATAAACCTGTTAATTTACCACAGATGTTCACCAGCATACGCCTGGAAATTATAATCACACACGGGAAACAACCCCATGCTATTTCTGCTTATGGAAGAATTTACCAAATCATAATGACAGTGTTTATACAGTAGGTCCCAATTGACACCTATCTAACACTGGACAATTTGTTGATTATGAGAGTCTGTACCACCAAGTCTGAGAACATGGTTCTCAATCAGAAGACGGTGGATTGCTGCTGCTCCTTCGCATTGAAAGGGGCCAGTCAAGGTGGTTCAGGCATCTGATCAGGATACCTCCTGGGCACCTCCGGGTAGAGGTATTCCAGGCACTTGCAATTGGTAGGAGAAATCGGGTCTGGGAACACCTCAGGGTCCTCCAGGAGAAGTCGGAAACGTTGCTGGGAAGAGGGATATCTGGAATAAATTGCTAAGCAGATAAGGTGAGCAGTTCATAATGGATGGATGGATGGATGGATGGATGGATAATAGACGTCAGTATCCTCGGCATCCTCCAAAAACATAAAGCAATGATGTCATTTTGATTTAATTATTGTTGACATTTAGTAATTTGATTGGTATTAGTTCTTGTCAACAAACAGGAAAACACTTGTCATTTTTGTCATGCATTTTAAGTTTTTATGTCTTTCAAGCATTTTGAGACCATACCATCTCTGTTTTGTACTCTTACCATGGTTACAGGTGTCCATCCCCCGTAGAGCGGAAAAGGCTGTTTACTTGTGCACACATATGTCACTCCGCTCTGCAGTTATGTAACAGACTGACTCCTCAGTAAATCCAGTTGTTATTTCTGAAGAAACAAACAACTACTGTTGTTCCTGCTCTCCTAGCATCACTGTAGCAAATCATTAAGAAGCTGGATTCTCGCAAATGTTCACTAAAATACTGATCACTGTCTGGGGTAGCTTAGCTTGAGAAAAGAGGCTAATGTCAGATAGGGGTATTTTTAATTTATTCCATAAATCTCTTTCTTCCAGGAAGCGGTAACATCAGATAACATTACTGACAGAGACAGAAAGTTACAACACAGAAATATTGCTCTCTGTCTGAACACACCATTAAAGATCTGTGATTTAAAAATAAGTAGAACTGTTACCACTAAACAGCTAATGTTACCCAATAATTATTAACAGGTCTGGGTATCAGTGTGAGTGTAAAAATGTTAAGATGCAGATAGTGGAAGGGAGGGAGAATGCCGGCCCAAATAGTCAGCCAATGGCAGGCTTATAGCCACAGTCTACATCTGGTGAGTCAGACTAGTTACATTGTTTCATGAGGTGCTATAGTCAGTAGAAAGTGGGAGAAATTGAACCACCAGCAATGCCATTTAGGTGTTATCCCTCTCCAGCAGCAAGTTTATCTGTTTGACACTGATAAACAGCAGTGTGAAGGTGGAGCCATATGGACCTGACCTATGCTTTTAACCATTTTATTATTATAATTATCATTATTATTATTATTATTATTATTAACATTATTATCATCATCATCAATAAGTGATAAATAAAATCAGTGAGGTTAAGCCATTCAAATTCCTTGCAACTACCATTATCCCAGATCAACAAGAGGCAGGAGAACATCAATATATTAACATAGTGTGGCCCAGCAATGGATGTACATTTCTGAGAAGGTCATCCTCTCTCTAGGAAAGTGCCAGTTCTTTTCCACAGAGCCAAAATTGAATCAAATGTAACCTTCTTTGTCACTGACTGTTTCCTTTTGTATTTGCCCAATCTGCAGAAAAACTGTAGACCATTAAGAGTTATCAGAAAGAGTCAGTGACTCTTTGATGACCTGCATGACTCCAGAACAATAAAGCATGCAGAGGTCACTACTGGCCACCACTTGCAGAACATCTGCCGATCAAATGGTGCCAATCAGGCGGAACCAAATACATCACCAGATGAGGTTCTTCCCCTGTGCTAGGATCCTGTTGAGGTGGTGAAACTTACCAAACTTGTATGTGCAGAGACTCACTGCAGCAACGTGATCTCACAGAAATACATGATATGGCCATGACCACTTAACACTAAATTATGTTGTGGTGGCTTGTTTCGTATTAAATTATGTAGTGGCACTGGCATTGGATTTAGGCACCAAAACTGCTTAGTTAGGTTAAGAAAAAGATAGTGGTTTCAATAAAAAATAACTGTATTTGTTTATCCCATCAGCCACCCCAACTTGCCTTGCAATGCAAACTTTCCCGCTCTTTTTATGATTTATGGGGTGGTACCACTGATCACCACCACCACCATGACAATGGATCCTAATTGACTTCCCTTTGGCACTACATCTGTGGTGCTGACATGTTATTTCAACACATTACGTGCCACCACCATTTAATGCAGTGTTACGAGGTCATGATCATTTTATGTATTTCTGTGGAGCAGTTTGCATTAAAGATGACTTTCTCATCCATCACACCTGTATGCCACAAAGTTTTTATATTCCCTTAATTCAACCATGTTTATGTGAACCATACAATTCAATTAACTGTGTGTAATACACAGCAGTACTGTAGTCTAAGGCATTCAGTGTAGATGCTGATGGAGGACTGGAGCTGTGCTGCTGATGTGCTGCTTTGAGAAGTTGAAGACAACAACCCAAAGCAGCTCTATGTTGAGTACATGTCCAAAAGAATAAAAAGACGTTCAACCCAAACCTTCGAAGATTAATCTAAGAAAGGGAGGTGTATGTATGACAGCTTTCCTCAAAATTCAATGATAAAGACTTTACTCACCAGCCACTTTATTAGGTACACCTGTTCAACTACTCGTTAAGGCAAATAGCCAATCAGCCAATCACGTGGCAGCAACTCAATGCATTTAGGCATGTAGACATGGTCAAGACAATCTGCTGAAGTTCAAACCTGGCATCAGAATGAGGAAGATAGGTAATTAAAGTGACTTTGAACGTGGCAAGGTTGTTGGTGCCAGACAGGCTGGTCTGAGTATTTCAGAAACTGCTGATCTACAGGGATTTTCAGGCGCAGCCATCTCTAGGGTTTACAGAGGATGGTCCAAAAAAGAGAAAATATCCAGTGAGCAGGAGTTCTCTGAACGAAAATGCCTTGTTGATGCCAGACGTCAGAGGAGAATGGACAGACTGGTTCTAGATGATAGAAAGGCAACAGCTACTAAAATATAACCTCAAGCAGCAATTCTGGTGTTCAAGCCAGCATGGACCTTTGAAAGTTGAAAGCTGGGCAGGATCAAGACCTTTGACAGATCACAACACCTGCATTACAGATAAACAACAGGTTTTTTGACCGTCGGACAGATTCTCATCCGTTTACGTCCAAATCTCTGCCGGGCCACACTCTTCTCTGGAAACACATACACTTCCTATTGGTCAACAACAGAGGCATTTTGGTGACATGCTTTAATGGCTTAGTTTAACAAGTCCACTGAGTTTGGTGATATTTGAACAAACCCTCACAGATTTATGGCCAAATTTTGCAAAAGGCCATTGCACTTGTTTGGAAGTGGTGGTGCCCCATATAGACCAGATTCACAATTATTTATCACAGGTGGTTCATCATTATTATTTAACATAGCATAGTTTTGTAATGACTGGACAATCAATTTATGATTTACAGTCTGATTTGTATTATCCCAAGCCCTCTGATTTTTTTTTCATCTGTGGTGCCCCCTAGTGGTCAATTCAACTGAAACTTTCAGGATATCTCCCTGATACCTCTGAAGTCTTTGCTTGCAAGATTTGTGATGTTTGGCCCAAAGGTTGTGGAATTATGTGTGGAACCACACTCTCTCTGACTCCTGTGAATAGGGCAGTTGGAGTCCAGGGAAGACTGGAGGACAACCAGGAAAGGCTGGTGACAGCAGGATAGGCTGCACTGAGAGAGGCGGGCTAGTAACCCTATCCTCTAGTTTCCCGCTGGGAAGCACCCATTCAATACTACGAAAATGAAACAAAGGAAAGGGCTGGAGGGCCTGTAAGGACAGATCAAACGGTACCGAACAGAAATGATTAACGAGATGAAGATTCTTCAACGGTGCTGATGTGGATGGGAAAAAACAACAACAACTAGGGGGCTTTGCATTCACATGGGAAGAGCGAAGTGTGGTGGAGGAGGGAGCCAAAAGCAACCTTGCACTGCCCTGGGAAGGGTGGGTCAGACA
This sequence comes from Epinephelus fuscoguttatus, assembly GCF_011397635.1. Taxonomy (NCBI): domain Eukaryota; kingdom Metazoa; phylum Chordata; class Actinopteri; order Perciformes; family Serranidae; genus Epinephelus; species Epinephelus fuscoguttatus. Next base: position 7,826,419 of record NC_064755.1, read on the forward strand.
AGTGGGATCCAGGGCCAGGTAGAAAACCATAGTGCTGATGGGCCCAGTGTTGCAGAGGAAGGAGGGTGGGAGATGGAAAAAGGGAATGTGGATGACCCCCAGAGTGAGGACCCAGAAATACCCCCAAGCAACCCAGGAGTCAAACCAAGCCAGCAAGCAAGAAGCCTGAAGAGACCTGTTCGAAAAAACAGGATCAAGTGGCCAAAATCCAATGATACCATGGAGTGGAGAATCCTAGATGAACACTTGAGTAACCTGCTACAGAGAACCTTGCGTGGCTCAGTGGCAGCCAAGCTAAATCTGTTCGGGGAAATCCTGTATTAAGAATGCAGAAGCAGGTATGGTGAAATAACATTCAAGAAGCCAGTGGCAAGGACAAAGAAGGAAAGAGAAGGAAATCAGTGACCTGGTGGCAAGCAGAAGAAAGCTTGGCAAGGGCTGGAGAAGGGCAGATGAGTCAGAAAAGGAGGGCTTGAAAGTCCTCTGGGACAAGATCAAAGGAAGGCTTGTGACGGAGAACGCATCTGACGGCGACAGAAAAGGAAGGAGAAGGACCAAGCAAACTTCTTTAGGAACCCTTTCCGCTACACCAGTGGGCTCCTTAAGGAGAAGACCAGTGGTACACTCGAAACAAAAAAAGGAAGAGCTAGAGAAATAAATCTACTCTCAATACAGTGACCCTTCAAGAAAGGAGCCCCTGGGTCCACCGGGTTACCTTCCAAAGCCACCAGAACCATCAGCCTTGTTCGATGTATCACCACCCAAACTTGGTGAGGTCAAGCAGGTAATTCTGCGCGCGAGATCAGCATCAGCACCAGGACCAAACGGAATACTGTACAAATTATATAAGAACTGTCCAAGAGTGCTGAAACTCCTGTGGTCCCTCATGAAAGTTGTCTGGACTAAGAAGAGCATCCCATCTGAGTGGCAGCGGGCAGTAGCAGTGGCTATCCCAAAAGAGCTTAACTCCAAGATCTTCAACCAATTCAGGAGTATAGCCCTACTCAGTGTTGAAGGGAAGATTTTCTTTTCTGTTATGGCAAGAAGGATCACCACCTACTTGATGGAGAACAATTACATTGACACCAGCTGCCAGAAGGCCGGGGTCCCAGGCTTCCCAGGCTGTGTGGAGCATGCATCAGTGATCTGGGAACAGAGCCAGACTGCCAAAAGAGAGAAAAAAGACTCTGGGGTGCCGAGGAGCCGGGCTGTAGAAGGCAACCAGGGAGCTGTCATAGGAGGCTGAAAAGGCAAGTTTCTGGCTGCGGATGAGGAGACAGGATAAGGGGTTGGGGGGGGGATAGCTCCTGAAGAAGGTTAGCTGCAGGGAGTGTCAAGGAGACGTCCGTGTTCACTGCCCCGCCACCAGGAGATGTCCTGGGTTAAGGGGCGAAACATCAATGAGCGATGGTCCCCAGCTGATGACCCTGCAGCTAACCAGAGCAGGCACCGGTGGAGGTGCGGCAGGCCTAAGGCCATGCAGGAAGAACACCTACCTGTATAATGAACTTCATTGGTCAATATCTTCAAAACACAATGAGATATAACAGTTGCAATAATGATACAATTCTGGAAAAAAATCTCATATATCATACTGCTGATGTCAGGTTTTTTGGTGACATTTGGTTAAAAATGAGATGAAACAGAATATGTTGTGCATACAATACAAATTATAGCTGCTGCGCAGCAATGGTCGGGGCCGGGCAATTTTAGGCAAAATTAGGCAATTCTGACCAACACACACACTAAAACAAAGCATATCACAACATAGAAGTTACATCATATAATTATGGCATGCCCTTCAAATTGTGGATGAGTGGCTGAAGTGATCAGACTCATAATATACAAAGGAAAGAAAAAACTCAAGAACAAGAAAGTAAGAATAACATTAACTGCTAGCAATTATGAACAAACTGGCCTGAAAAGCTAAACATTATCCTTGGTGACAAAGATGAAAACATTTTTTAAAATGTAAAAGTAGCTATTGGATAGACTCTGCATATTGACTGATAGCTAAGCCAAATAAACAGGGAAAAGAGACAAGGGATAACAGGGAAAAGTGTTGATAAAGAGTATTTGTCTCTCTGCAAAAATGCCTGGATCATAATTATTTTGACCTTAGTAGTCTCTAATCCACATAGCATGATGCCTGAACACAGGACTTTCACATTATAATGTCTGTTCTGCCTTGCTGAGGCTTGAACTTGCAACTTCTGAGACTGAGGACCGTCTTCTATCTCACTGAGCTAACTGGCAAGTGGCAGTTCATGTGTGGCTTCACAAATTGACTAAGCCAAGCATCAGGGTGCCAGACAGTAGCCATCCCTTCCATGGAAAAGCAAATTTCAAAGTGAAAGTTCCAAAGCTGTAGCACATATGGTTGATTTGTTATGAATTTTCAAAGTTTTGAAATTTAGAGGCTTGCTGTAGCGCCACAATCAGGACTATTGTCTTGTGTTTCCAGTTGAGGACATCTGGCATGGGACTGGACCTTTATGAAAAGTTTGGGTAGATTTCTCATATGGAAATGTTGCACGAGCTGAGGCTTGAACTCACAATTTTCAACACCAAAAAACATCCTCTAGCTCACTGAGCTAATTGTAGCTTGCATGTAGCTTCACAAATTGACGAAGCCAGTCACCTGTGTGCAAGACAGCAGCTCTTAGTGTGTAAAGGCAGATTTCAAACAGCTGTCAAATATTCAGTTATTAAGACAAAAATCCGAAAATACACAAATTGCATCTAGACAGCATGGAGATGTTGGTAATTTGTTTTAAACAATGATTTATTGGCTCCATAAGTGAAAAACTGATGTTTAAAAATGCCATTTTTACATTGACTCCAACTGTTTGCATGAGAGCAAAATTCAAAATGCTGTAAAAAATTCAGTTTTTGAGATAAAATTCTGATATTTTCCAAACATCATCTACCATGACTCCAAAATGTTGTGATTTTTTTTAATGAACATTTAAAATGTATTTAGCAAGAATTTGCAAGTATATGTTTACAATACTGTTTACAGTCAAACATTCTGATGCACTGTAGGCTCAATTTTTGATAAATCAAAAATCTGTGTGGATCGTTTATGTAGGACAGTCTGAAGATGCTCTGTAGCAAGTTTGGTGTCAATTGAGCAAAAATTGTGGGAGGAGATGGGTTTAATAAGTTTTGTAGTTTTTGAAAAAAACTTCTTCAGTATTGGGGCTACATTTTGGTGAAAGTTGCAAAGCTGTAGCACATATGGTTGATGTGTTGTAAATTTTCAAAATTTTGAACTTTAGATGCTTGCTGTAGCGCCACCATCAGGACTATTGGCCTGTTTTTGCAGCTGAGGCAGTCTGGCATGGGACTGGACCTTTGTGCAAAGTTTGGTGATTTTTCGCGCATGGGAGGTATGATTTCCTCAGAAGAAGAAAAAGAGCATGCAGCAAAACAATAGGGTCCTGGCAGCTTAGGCTGCCTGGCACCTAATTACAGTACAATACTGAATATCACTGTGGGCTAACCATTAAACTGTTCTGAATAAAATTTGAATAATATGATATCTAGTGTCAAAACAATGTCTGTGTCCATTTGGGGTGCATTTGAATGAAGACATTTGGAGATAACGATGTTAATTAATTATCAGTATTCTTAAAAGTATAGTGACGGGTTTCTGAATTGAGTATAGGTTGTGACACAGCAAACTTGTGTCACAATTCAGTGAATGTGCTGAAAAATATTCCACTCTAGGATTTAGTAGTGATTTATTATGATGTTTTGAAAACTTTTTGCATTTGTAGTGCCTCCTAGTGGTCAATTGAATACAACTTACAGGATAGGATTCTGGTACTTATATGCATATTAAGACAAGTTTTGTGATGATTGTCTCAATGGTTGAGAAGTAAGGTCCATTTATGTCCTGAGCCATAAGCTTGGTCCAATAATAATCCACAGAAAGTTTAGTATGAATAGGACCTATGGTTAAGGAGGAGATGTCAAAAATGTGTTTTTAAAAAAATGTAAAATGGCAGAAAATTTTACTGGTGGTCCCATCATCTTTCTTGGGTTGTTTTGTAGAGCACATTGACCTGGACATGTGGGTCTAAAATCATTTTGATTCAAGACAGGGTGTGAGGGGGGTGGCCTTTTAAAGAAAAAAAACCCAAAACATTTCAACCTAATTATAGCACCCTCATCTAGCCAATTGGCATTATATTTCTTGAGCACCATTTGCACACAAATTCCAATCATTGGTGAAAATTTCATGTCATTACAATGTACCATCTCATAGGAATTTGCTAAAACATTTCTAAATAATAGAACCCCCCCAAAACCCCTAAAAATCACTCGTTGCAACCAAGGTATGCAGAAGACCACCTCTGAATGAAGAAAACATCAAACCTTGAAGCAGATGGGCTACAGCAGCAGAAAACCACACTAGGTGCCACTCCTGTCAGCTATGAACAGGAAACTGAGGCAAAAATTCACACGGGCTCACCAAAACTGGACTGTGTAAGACTGGAAAATGTTGCCTGGTCTGATGAGTCTTGATTTCTGCTGTGTCATTCAGATGGTAGGGTCAGAATTTAGTATGAACAACATGAAAGCATGGATCCTTTCTGCCTTGTATCAGTGGTTCAGGCTGGTGATGTAATGGTGTGGGAGATATTTTTGGCACATTTTGTAACCCTTTTTGCTATTTTAGCATTGTTTTAACACCACCTGTGACCCAGTGAGTTCACTGTACTTCAATGGCCTCCACAGTCACCACATCTCAATCCAGTAGAGCACCTTTAAGATGTGGTGGAATGGAAGACTTGCATCAAGGATGTGCAGCCAACAAATCTCAACTGCGTGATACTATGGTGTCAATATGGACCAAAATCTCTGAGGAATGTTTCCAGCACCTTGTTGAATCTATGCCACCAAGAATTAAGGCAGTTCGGAAGCCAGAGGGGGTCCAACCTGGTATTAGCAAGGTGTACCTAATAAGGTGGCTGGTGAGTGTACATAAAGCACATTCCTTATGGTCAGTGCCTTACTGAAGGGTAATTTTGCAACCACTGCTTAAGTATTCTTCACCAGTACCATGTACATTCAGCTTTAATACCAGCAGATGATGTCTGTGCAGGTATTTGTGTTATGTGTGAGTGTAATTCATGCGAGCATTTGTGTGTCTAAATTCATGTGTTACCAACATAAGCATATATGTGTATCTGTGCATATGTATGGGTGTAAAGGCCTCATACAGTTTGACCTCTCCTCATTAATCTCCTCTGGAGTAGAAATTAGCTCCATCCATCAAGTTGCCATCCCAGAGGGAGACCCCACTACAGAATTGGCTAAAAGACCCTCATCGTCTTCCTCTACTTCCCTCTTTACACACCTGCCAAAAATCCTTGTCTCCCTCCTCTTCTACATACCTGGCAACAAGATCCTTTTCCTTGTCATCTACCAGTACTCTACCCCTCTTTTCTTCTGCCAAAACACCATCTTCTGCCAATTTCTTAGACCAAAGGACACAGACAACCGCCCTAGCCAAACACTGAATGTAACACACCTAAAGTTCCAGCCACACACCAGACCTGACAAAAACGGAATACGTTTTACTCAACTGCTTGTTTGGTTAACCCTTTGTCTACCAAGATCATGTGGTAGAGACTTTGCCAAAAGGTGCATCTAGCAGATTGTACATCAAATTACTTTTAATCTGTGTACAGTGTTTAATTATGATGTGCATGTTGCTCAGAGCAGGGGTGTGTACCTTTTAAAAAAATGGTAGATGCCGTAGATAATTATACTATAAAGTCATAATTATATAGTGTAAAGTAGTTTCCTTTAAAAATATTTAACAACATAAACTAGTGGGTTACTGGTATTAGGTTAACTGACCCCATTTAATCTGTTATTAATTTGGGCCCTAAAAATGCCAGTAGAAATCATGTCTTTATCATCTCACAATCTTGCGCCAGGCCGTACCCATATCCGCAGCAGGTCTCCAAGGTAAACTGCCTCTGGAATGTTTGATCAAGGTAGTTTTGTAATTTGTAATGAATTTTGTGATGAGAAACAAGTGTCTTGGATGCAAGACAAATTTCAGAATGAATTCTGATAATAATGTAATCAATCAATCAGTCAATCATTTTTTGAATCGTATGTCTGTTTGTGTCTCTCGTGTTTACCTCATCAATCTTTTGCATGGAATAAGTCAACATAAATAGTTATCTCACTCTTTCCTTTCTCCTCAGACCTTGGCATTCTCCCACTATCTTGTGTCTTTACAGAAAAGAGCAGAAAGAGAAGAGATAAAGAGAAATTAGAGGTAAAGCAGAGGGAGCTGTGATGAGGAATGGCTGTGCTCACTACCAAAACCATGGCAACGCATCAGTGTTACCTTGAACCAATACAGGCGCCATTGTAGGCAAAGTTTTAAAGACACACAACATACATTCCTCACAGCAAGAATGCTCAAGTGTGACAGGTGAATAAAGGAACAAGAGTTGCAGCATTGGCCTCTGACAGTGTTAAGAAAAGAAGAAAAAATGCTTAAAAACATTTAAATTCATGATGACTCTTTGGTTTGAATTATCAGGGTTCCTACAGCTCAAGGCAAGACTTTTAAGGCTTTTTTTTATGCCACTCAGAATAAAATTGAGAAGAAAAAAATTGAAGAAAAAAAAAGAACTGAGCTGACATCAGTTGTTCAGGGTAAGTAAAAGTTTTTCCCAAATGTTTCTTTTAACATTAAATGCTACGATTTTGTCTCGCAGTGAAGACAAGGAGAGAACAGATTTATGAAATATCTGCCTTTTGTTCGCAAGATTTCTTGTTGAATTTAAATAACTTTTTGCATAAAATACACTGAACCTTGCAAACATTGCCAGTTTCAGCCATGCTGCAAAATTTTAATTTGTTAGCCACCACAGACGAGTAGCAGTGGACAGTGGATTCTCTGCTCTGAACATCCTGGCCAGAAACAAGAGTGTTGTTGGTTCTACTATGCTGATTGTGACATATATGCAAGAGACAATTGGCAAATATGTTTAAAAACAGATGTTATCAATTATCTTGGGATTTACAATGCCACTAGGGCTGCGGCTATTGATTATTTTAGTAATCAAGTATTCTACTAATTAATCAATCGATTAATTGAGTACTTGAATAAAAAACATTTTGGCTTTATTAAAGAGCAATAGTAAATGTATAAACAGAAAATAAGACAGGTCTCTTTAATGAACAACTAATAGGTTTCCTTTTCAGAAAATCAACATTTTTACTGCTTTAATTGTAACAACTTTTGGGGAATTATAGGCTGTGAGAGGAGTATCGTAGGGGTGTGTGCGTGTGTGCTTGACTATCATAACAGTAACATGATTGAAGCTCAAGGTTTCAAAAACTGACCGCAGCATTTTATTTTCTGTGGTTATGTCCCTAAGTTAATGTTAGCTCAGTTACTCAAGAAAAAAACACAGTAAATAAAATACTGCAGTCAGTTTGTGAAAGCCAACCCAGCTGCCATGGTAACTTATGTTCTTAAAAGGGAAACTTTGGAGATTTTCAAACAGCTGTATGTCAATGCAGTGTGGGCAGTTTGTGCAGATGAACAATATTTGGGTCCCTCAGTGCTGCCTAGAATTCCCTGCTCATCTGCTGGCAGGGGTCCGCAGGCTTCCTGACTTCTGGAGCTCCAGGTGCTGCAGCCTGAAGGGGGGCCAACATGAATACTAACGTTAATGTTAACTTGTGTCAGGTCCGCACTATGTACTGGATGCTTTCTGTTGAGATGCTGAAGTATTGACATGATGCTGCAACATAATAAGTTAGTTTGGTTTTACAGTAGACGCCCAGTAACATCATAGAGTCTTGTTCTGTTTCAGGTTGAATTACAAACTTTGGTCACCTTCTGTCATTTTCTCAGGTCTTTCTTCTCTTAGCTCCTCGCTATTTTCTCTTTTGCATCATTTTACAATCCGCACTATCAAATCACGTCATCTGTGCATATGATTTTAAGATGTCTTTTTCACATCTCATGCATAGTTCTCATGTCCACAGCGCAAGCACATTGTACCACAGTTATAATCATCCGTGCGAACCATAGTGAATTGTTTACAATTATCATTAAATAAATATTAAACAATTAAAGATTTGATGCAGATAATTTGCATGTTAAATTTAAGGTTCAGCTCTAAATGCAATGTCACAACAACAATTCATAAAAATGTGCACGCCAAGTCTTAGCACTTTTAAGACTTTTGAAAGATGGAATTTAGACATTTTAATACTAATTAAGGCCTCATCTTTAGATGTATGAATTCAATGCCTTTGAAGGATCAGTAGAAACCCTATTCATGTTTCTGTTGACAGCTGTTGCCACTTTCAGTTGACACCTGTAGCAGTCATAAGGAGCAGGACATTTGTCATGATGAACAAACAAATGTCTAGCACATGCCTTAGTTGTGGTGAGTATGGTCATATCATCCATATATGCTCTGATGGGAGGGAGACGAAGACCAGTTTCTGAGCCCTCCAACCACCCACCAGGAGGCTCGGATGATGACCTCCATCGCCATCATGAAGGCCAGAGGTGAGATGGTGCATCCTGCCTTTATGTCTCTTTCCAGCCGTTGCCATGCTGTGGTGTACTCGTCTGTTGTCAGGCATAGCTGCACATCTTGGAAGTAGGACTTAATGAGGCTGGTGATTGCTTCTGGGACGCTGTAAAAGTCAAATGCTGTCCAGAGGGGACTCTGAGGAACAAATCCAAAGGCGCTGGTGAGGTCCAAGAACACAACATGGAGATCTTTTCCATCCTTTTTGGCGGCTTGGATTTGATGCCATATCATGTTCTTGTGCTCCAAGCAACCTGAGGAGCTTGGAATGCCTGCCTTCTGCACTGAGGTATCGATGTAGTGGTTCTTCTCCAGGTAGACGGTCAGCCTATGAGCCACTACCTTGAAGAAGGATAATCAGAATCAGAATCAGAAATACTTTATTGATCCCCGAGGGGAAATTATTTATGTTACAGGTGCTCCTTGCAAGAGAGGAAAGATATATGAAAATATAAGAAATTTAAACAATAGTATTAACAAATATATAGTTAAATAAACAGGAATTATTAACAAACATAAACGTAAATAAATACATATATATATATATATATATATATATATATATACATATATATATTGTAAACTGAACAAGATTATTTACACAAACAGAATATATACAGTCAGAGTGAATGGGGTTATTGCACAAATTAAATTAAATTATTGCAGTGTGTGAAATAGTCTCAGGGCCACTCAGAGGGAGGAGTTGTACAGTTTGATGGCCACAGGCAGGAATGATTTCCTGTGGTGCTCAGTGGTACATCTTGGTGGTATGAGTCTCCCACTGAAAGTACTCTTGTGCCTGACCAGCACATGGTGGAGTGGGTGTGAGACATTGTCCAAGATAGTTCGTAGCTTAGACAGCATAAGATAGATAAGATGAACTTTATTGTCCCACAAGTGGGAAATTTGTCCTGGGCTTGTTCACCCATGCTGCAGCCACAAAAAGCATTCAGTTCCATAAAGAACATATAGACATCTTACAACAGAAAATCAGAAGCTAGAAAAAGTGCTTCACACATATGTGATCACAAAGGATCACAAGCACGAGGTAGCCCGGGTCGCAGCGGAGCAGCGCCACCAGAAGCCTTCGACGTTCAAGAGGCTGATGTGGCGAAACTGGCTGATATCCGCGGAGTCCTTTTCCTTGGGGATTAGGATGCCTCCTGCTCTCTGCCATGCAGTTGGAATAGCTTGTTTCTGCCACACCACCTTCATCAACCTCCAGAGAAAGCGTAGTACCTCTGGTGCGTTCTTTTAAAGCTGGTATGGGACTCCATTGAGCCCAGGGGAGGCTGCAGCTCTTGCCCAACATACAGTCCTCTCTACTTCACTCCACTTGGGAGGGCTGATGTCCAGCTGATGTTCAGGAGGATGTACTGGTGGCATGTTGGGTGGAAGCATTGTCTGTCTGCACCGCTGGCTGTCAATGTGGTTCCTATTGAGGTAAGCTTCGAGATCTTCCTTTGCTGTTTTGAGTTTGCCACTTTTGTCCTTTGTGAAAAGGCCCTTTACAAACTTGAAAGGGTCCTTGAAGAAGTTTGATCTTGCCTGCTTCTTAGTTTTACGCCTCCTTCTATTGTTCTCAGCTCTCCTCAAAGATGACACTTGGTTCTTGATTTCTGCCTGCAGCAGGTTAATTCCCTCCTTCTCCTCCTCTGGAGCCTTCCTCCATTGTTTTTTCAGCTGCCTTCTCTCCTTGATTAGCCGTTCAGTCTCCTGCTGTCTCCTGGACTTCATCAGGGTGGTTGGTGTTTTCTTATTCTTGTCTGTATTTCCAAAGCGGTCAGCACCATAGCTGTAAATCAGGTCTCCCATTCTCTCCAGCTTCTTAACAGCGGCTCCCCTCAGTTGACCTAGGAGTTTGCTGATGTCTGCGTTGATCGTTTCCTCCTCCTCTCGTACAGGGGGGATGATGTCCTGCAGAGTTTGGTCAGAAGTATATTTTGAAAAGACACTATGCATGTAGCAAGTGTAAATTGACATGCCGTCCTGGAATGTCGGCAGTAGACCTAGCACGTCATATTTAGAAGTGAAAGTCCACAGATAAAGCAACGATATTTGATGAGTTGTGCACCATGTGTACTTGTAAGTCTTTGGAAAAACTCTATTGTTGTTTGTGTACTGTGTGTTGTGTGTCAATGTAAACGCAGTTTTCACGCTCTCTGAGCCCTAGACGAATTTCCTGTAAAGGACAATAAAGTTTATTTGATTTGATTTGATTTGATTTGATTTGAGTTGGACTGAGAACACATTGGATGAACTTTCTAAAACCATAGCAACATCAAATTTGGGTCTGGCAGTATGTCATGTATCCTGATACAGAGAGTAAGAGAAAGATTTGTTATACCACAGAGCATGCTGTCCAAGAGCATCCCTCAATTTCAAATGGATGTTTTTCTTTTTTGTTATGGATATTTTTAAGATTTATTTATTTATTTTTTTAAACACAGCTTGACTGAGAGGTTGGCTTGACCAAATTTAATGACATGTTAGAATTTATTGTAGAAATATCAGTATTGGTGAGACTTTAAGTAAGAAGAAAGTAAGTACGGAAAATGTTTGAGGTAATTCAGAGACAGCTTTGTCGTTACATAATTTGTCCGTCAGAGAGCATTCTCAGAACCCATCGGCTGTATTCGGTGTTTGACTTCCAGCAGTCGGCGATACAGCCTCTGGGGGCAGACCCTTGATTTTTTGGCATTCTTCGTTTCCGACTTCCGTTCATATATATAAGTAAATATACTGAACCATTGCGATGGAATCGGAGTTTGCAGTGACGCCAATTATGTTCCGCCGTGTTAGTTCACCGCACGGAGCGTTTAACCTGGCAACAACTGCAGCCGGCTCAAACGTGATTGGTCAATATCACGTGGACTACAAACAGCCTAAAACCGGAAACTAGGGCTCTTCTGCTCTTTGTCCGGAGGTACAAACCCCGGAGGCAAGATCTCCGGGGTTTGCATACAGACTCTACCTTCACTGAATGTAGAGTCTGTATATAGAGACTAGTCAGAGAGACAAACACAGGTTTATTTTTGAACTGTAAAATGTCCCACTCAGTGCATATCGTAGTCACAACTATTAGTTAAATCCAACACGTGTGTTTATTTTGTGTATTTAAAAAAGGGCTGACACACATTGTTATCAGAATTTTTTTTTGTGTGTGTATTGATATCACATTGGCCTCAAAAATCCAGTAGCATTTATTAAAATTATTTTTAATCAGTCAACTTAAAACTTATGTCCTACAGAATGAAGCATCTCCATAAGAGGATCAAATGTGATTAAAATCTATTGCAATCCATTAAATGAGTTTAATGATAATTACAGGTGAAAGTCTCTGCTCAGAATATGTCTTCAAAACGTGATGTTTTTGATGTTAAAACTAGGAATATATTCCTTCCAGGAAAATGAGCTGTACTCTAAGTTACTCTAAGTGTAAGCGTGGTCAGCCACAGTGTGAATGTGGTGATTTTTCAACGACTAAGCACGAACATTGGAGGTGAACAGTGAGGATGAGGAATCACTACCTCAAATGGGAGTACAGTTAGCCCACTAATACTGAATTCACCATCCTGCCATCAAAATAGCCCTCCGTCTCAGACGCTGTACACAGACTGAAAAGGACACACAAACAGGTTAACAAATGGGTATAATTAGCCGTACTGATCAATACGACTTTAAATGAAACACACTTATCACTGTAACCCCCGCCACCCCCACTCAGCTTTGGTCCTTGCTGACAACATAGCAGAAATGTATAGCACAGTGTTTAGTGAGTGTGTTTACTGTAGGTGTGTTTCCCCAATGGAGACATGAGGAGAATTGGAACACTATTAGCTGGGGTCACAGGGAGCACTTAACACTGACAGAGACGGAGAGAAGTACCAAGAGGAGAGGTGCAGAGTGTGCGTTTGTAGGGGGAGGGGTGGGTTTAATGTATTTGTCGAGGCCAAAGTTTATTTCATCATTAATACTGCTGTGTTGATATCTCAGCCTGCTGGGAGGAGAGTGTTAACCTCCAGTCCTCCAGGGCGGGCACCTACAGGTGTTTGATCCTCTGTGGTAATTAATGAACAAAACCTGGAGCTGCTCTCACTATCGTAGACTTTTGCTGCCTTCAAATTAACTCGTTAGATTTTTGACACGGGAAATTGAGTGGATACACTTGGCATCGGAGTAGTTTGGCTATGTAAGTGATAACAAAAGCATATAGAAGCATATAAAATATGAGCAGTAGTAAATGGCAAATGGACTGCACTTGTATAGAGCTTCTCTAGTTTTCCAATCACTCAAAGCGTTTGTTCACTATGAGTCACACTCACCCATTCACGCACACATTTTCACACACACATTCACACACCGGTGGCCAAGGCTACCATACACGGTGCCACCTACTAACCATTCACACACACTCACACACTAATGGAACAGCCATCAGGAGCAATTTGGGGTTCAGTATTTTGCCCAAAAATAATTTGACAAGCAGACTGGAGGAGCCGATGATCCAACCGCTGATCCAACCATTCATGCTCACATTACCATGGGCAGTTAGAGTCACCAATTAACCTGTATGTCTTTGGACTGTGGGAGGAAGCCGGAGTACCCAGAGAAAACTGGAAGGTGAGGGAATTAGCTTCTCAATGTTGACTTGTCTGTTATTTAAACATAATCAAATATTTAATATTTTCTGCATTATTTTAAAGATGTCAGCTTATGTCACAACTGTCAGCTGTCAGAAATCTCACTTACATCTCAAGCAACCATAGTCTGTACAAAAGCTGTTTTAGCCGACTGGTTTCCATTCAGAGATGAAATTTTCAATGAGAAATTGCTTTTCAATGCACAGTGGAACAAGCTGGAGCCCTGAAATTGAGTTTTGCACTTTCAATCACCAATTTTGACAGAATTTCTTGTCATGTGGTCCATATCACCACTAACCCAGCTGAACCAACTTCAAAACACAGTAAGAGGGTTCAGGAGGTGACTGAAATGCTGGGATGTATGTAGAAAGCTTGAAATCTCTGGAGTCATAGATGTTAGAGTGGAGTCACTGACGGAGATGTATATGTACAAACCAAAATCATGTTGTTAAATGACACATTCAATTTTTTACATAATGTAGAAAACATGTGACATGTCCAACCTGACTTGACATGGTTGTTATGTCCTTTGTGTGCCGAAGGTAGACCTGTGCTTTTACTGTATTGCCCTCCATAATATCTACAGCTTACATCAGCACATACACGTACTCCATGTCCCAGCACGATGAAGCAGTGTTGGAGAAAAAATAACAAAACAGATGACACTGCAGGCAAGGGACATGTCAAAGTCCTTAGAGCCTTGTATGTGATGTGTTTTATTACTGAAATACATTAAACATCATGTTCCTTCTTAAAATAAACAAGGATAATAGAGATGTTTTGATTAAATTAGTGTGCAGAGAAAGAAAGGTAGCAAAATGAACTGTTAAATGGGACATCAAATTGGCAGGTTAATTCTCTCTCTTGAGCTTTGATACAACCGAGTAAGCATTATCTGACTTGTTTCTGTCATTGACCTCAAAATATACGTGTTTGTCTGTGCTGTATCTGTGTTACCTTGTGATAGTTGGGTGACCTGTCATCCAAAGCATGGGGAACAGGAGAAACATGTACAAAAAATTAATGGCCGCTTCATGCACAAGATTTATTCCTCAGGACTGGTTTCCCATTTACAAACAATGGAAGATGCATGCAGAGCAGAGAGAAGGAAACAAAAAGGCACATCCTATAATGGAGAAGCCTCTGTCTGTCCGTCCCTCCGTCCGTCCGTTATCATCCGTTTTCCTCATCACTGCTTTGACCTACTTCTCTGAACTTGCACATGGGCTTTCATCTTGGTCATGTGCAGACAGCCACGATGCCGTTTTTGCATTTTTCCCACATTTCTACTGTTTATATTCGTGTTTTTGTCCACTACTCATTTATACTGTGAGCACCATTAGCAGCGCAAGCTGCGCATGCACGCTGGGACCATAGTTTCTCCAACACTTGCGGATCGAAACCTGTATGTGTGTACCTGTGTGGTGCCGGCACATGGCCCCACGCGTGCCTCCATGCCGTCAGCCAAAACTATACTCCATGTATTTTGCCATAAAGTATGTTTCTAAATACAGTGTGCATTGTGTGTCTTACATTAATATTTATTACACAGTGCATTTACAGTGCTCTGATTTTGCATCTCCTCTAATATACTGCTTTTGATTTCTTATTCCTCTATACATAAACACATCCCCGGGTATGGACTACTTATATTAGCTTATATATGGACACCTACCTAGAATTAGGGATGGGAATTGATAGGATTTTATTGATATCAGTGCCATTTTCGATTCTGCTTATCGATCCAATTCTTTATCGATTCCCTTATCGATTCCTCCTGTGAATTAATGATATCACCTCCTGTTGTTTGTAACCCAAGACATCTCCTTTCATAACGTTTTATTATGAACCTTAAAGCCATGGTCTAGTTTAGAAAGATGATGAGAAAGATTTGGAAAAAAGCACCACACCCCCTCCCCTCTGAGCTCGTGTCCCTCTCCCCTCGGAGCCTCCTAACGACACACCTCCTCCTGCATAGAAAAGTTTCGACATCGTCTAACCACACCAAAAACTAACGGCAGCTTTCACAGTCATAAGCCAGCACTGGCATACAGTTATCTATGTCACAACAATAGCCACAATGAGTTGTCATTAATGTTACTCCTAGCTGGTGATCTAGAGATAAATCCTGGCCCACAGCCTGAGTGTGTCAACACCACGCAGCTAGTGCAGCTAACTAAGGTGAGGCAGCTAACGCAGCTAGCCCAACATATTATAAGAACAAATGGCGTGCAAATCAACTCAACTGCCCTCATCTTACCATCCTTGGTGTTCCCATGAAATCCGACAACAGGAGTGGGGACGTGCTGAGGCTCCACAGCGGGCTAGCAGCTCCAGTGAGGCTAACAACAACAGTGTCCTGCCGCTGTGTACCTGGAGCGGGGATGCGTGAGGCTCCACAGTGGGCTAGCAGCTCCAGGGAGGCTAACAACAACAGCGTCCTGCCACCATCTACCTGGAGCGGGGATCCGCCGAAGTTCCACAGCAGGCTAGCAGCTCCGGAAGCAGCTGACTGGGACCGGCGGGCCAAGTGGAGTGCAGCGGCGGCAGTCGTGGAGGCAAAAACTCAGGCGTGGGAGGAGTTCGGTGAGGCCATGGAGGAAGGCTATCAATCGGCTTCCAAAGAGGTTCTGGCAAACCGTCCGGCGCCTCAGGGGGGGAAGGCGGCAACTTGCTCACACTGTTTTCAGTGGGGGCGGGGAGCTGCTGATGTCAACTGGGGACATTGTCGAGCAGTGGAAGGAATACTTTGAGGAGCTCCTCAATTCCACCAACCCGTATTCCAGTGAGGAAACAGAGACAGGGGTCTCAGGGGCGGGTCGTCCAATTTCTGGGGCAGAAGTTGCTGAGGTAGTGAAACAACTGGGTGGATGAGATTCGTCCTGGATATCTCAAGGCTCTGGATGTTGTAGGGCTGTCCTGGCTGACACGCCTCTGCAACATTGCGTGGACATCGGGGGCAGTGCCTCTGGAGTAGCAGACCGGGGTGGTGGTCCCCATTTTCAAGAAAGGGGACCAGAGGGTATGTTCCAACTACAGGGGGATCACACTCCTCAGCCTACCCGGTAAGGTCTACTCCAGGGTACTGGAGAAGAGGGTCCGGTCGATAGTTGAACCTCAGATTGAGGAGGAGCAATGTGGTTTTCGTCCCGGACGCGGAACCGTGGACCAGCTCTTTACCTTCGCCGGGGTGCTGGAGGGGGCATGGGAGTTTGCCCAACCAGTCCACATGTGTTTTGTGGATTTGAAGAAGGCTTACGACCGTGTCCCCAGAGGCATCCTGTGGGGGGTGCTCCGGGAGTATGGGGTTGGTGGCCCCTTGCTAAGAGCCATCCAGTCCCTGTATCAAAGGAGCATGAGTCTGGTTCACGTGGCTGGCAGTAAGTCGGACCTGTTCCCGGTGAGGGTTGGACTCCGCCAGGGCTGTCCTTTGTCACCGGTTCTGTTCATAACTTTTATGGACAGAATTTCTAGGCGCAGCCGAGTGGTGGAGGGTGTCAGGTTCGGTGACGGGAGGATCTGATCCCTGCTTTTTGCAGATGACGTGGTCCTCCTAGCTCCATCGAACAGTGACCTCCAGCTTGTGCTGGGACGGTTCGCAGCCGAGTGTGAAGTGGCTGGGATGAGAATCAGCACCTCCAAGTCTGAGGCCATGGTCCTCAGCCGGAAAAGGGTGGAATTGCCCACTCCAGGTCAGGGGGGAGGTCCTTCCTCAGGTGGAGGAGTTAAAATATCTCGGGATCTTTTTCACGAGTGAGGGTAGGATGGAACGGAAGATTGACAGGCGGATTGGGGCGGCGTCAGCAGTGATGCAGGCGCTTAACTGGTCCGTTGTGGTGAAGAGGGAACTTAGCCAAAAAGCGAAGCTCTCGATTTACCGGTTGATCTACGTTCCAACCCAAAGGCACTCTGTAGTGTCTGTATGAGACACACCGCACTGTGTCATTATTTGACACTCCAAGCAAAAAGCAGTATAAAAAGTGAAAAGGCGTGTATAGGACAGGAGGGAGGGGTGGTGAAAGGGTCAAACAAAGGATTTTCACCCAGAAGACTGCTGTTCTTGTCCTGTGTAAAACCAAAAATGAGTGTCACTTTAGTAATGTGGTACATAATACAGTTATGCTACATAAATAACAATGTACTTATTTTAAGCCAAACCATGAGCTTTTTTTCTAAGTCTATCCACATAGTTATGTTGCCTAAACCTAAAGAGATAAGACTGTATGCATTTAACAAGCTTAAACTGCACATTTCCTGTGACTTGGGTGACTGGGTGACCTGGTCATCAGCCGTGCATCTTGAGCGACCAAAGTGGATGCTATGTGCTATGACCTATTGAAGTGGTGGAAGTTGTTGCTTACGTGACAATGCCTGAACGCAACACAGGCTCCGTTCTGCTGTGTGTTCAGTGCCGTGCTGCGCTGCTGTACGATACAATACTGGCGGCAGTAGCTCAGTCCATAGGGACTTGGGTTGGGAACCGGAGGATCACCTGTTCAAGTCCCTGTCCGGACCAAATATGGAGCGTGGACTGGCGGCTGGAGAGGTGCCAGTTTACCTCCTGGGCACTGCCAAGGTGCCCTTGAGCAAGACACCGAACCCCCCAACCACGCCTGACCAAGGCAGCCCCCTCACTCTGACATCTCTCCACTTTGTGCATATATAGGCCCTGTTTGTGCATGTGTGTTAATGACAGAGTGAAAAAAATGAATTTCCCCTCAGGGGGATTAATAAAGTATATAAAATAAATAAATTAATGAATTAAATAAATAAATAAACACTGGAGTCGGTAAGATTTTGGGGAGTAAGTATAAGTTTCTGTAGGCCAACTATGAGCTTTTTGACGGACAACAGCAAGCAGTAACCACGCTGCTTTCAAGCCAGTAGTCCGGCTCCTTTAAACTGACAAGCATGATTGAACGTTCAATGATTCACATGATGAGCGACTAGAGCGACCAAAGCTGCCACAAATAATTTTGACAATCATGCTTCTTGGGTGTCCGCGACAGACTTTGTCTCTTTGGAAGCTTCTGGTGTAAATGTACAGTAAGAAGGACTACATAGCAGTTTAAGTTAAAGGAGCTGATGGGATCACTTTTCACTGTAGTTGTACCATGTCTAATTTCATGTAACAAATAAATGATTGATTGACTGATTGACTACATTCTCCCTAAGTAAAACTTTTTTTGACCCACCTGTCTGTCCTGGCCCCCTTCTTAAGCAGACTTTTCACTTTTTATATCAGTTGCCCTGAGCATCTAATAATGACATGGCCCAGTGTGGCTTATGTAGATGGGAGAAGGTGCCTCAGCATCAGATGCTGATGGCCACTGACCAGTCGTTGGTATTTGATGAGTTGTGAGTGGGAAGGAGTTGAAAAAGCAGTGCAGATTAGGGGAAAAGAACAAAGGCACCTCTCACACAAGTAAGGTTACTATTAAAAAAGTGTGTTAGCATGTAAAATGCACTAATGGACTGTGACTAATGTTTTATTAGTATTAGTAGTGCGAAATCCCAAATTAATATTATAATTAATATAATAATGTATTACCTTAAAATAGGGGTTTGTTTCTCGCAGGTTCCGTGCAAAATTCTACCACCACCTTATTAAGAATTCAGGGTTCGGACCAGATCGCTAGATGCTAATAGCTAATTATGCAATGTGAGATAAGAGGGAGGTTTCCCTCTTGGGATATTGAACATTTCCATGTATTACTTCTGCGGGAAAAAATCCTCATGCATTCATCCATCCATTATGGTTCATTTTATACTCGTGGCATGCATCACTCTGAAACATTTATATAGGATACCAGTTGCATAGGGAGCCCAAGGAATATAAGATAACATTATAAAAGCCCCAAACTTTGTGACAGCAGGAGTAAAATGAAATACAAACGTTGTGAAGTTAGGAAAAAAACAGTGGGAGAGAAGGACAGACTGCTGCCCAGGTATGGATGTGTAGATAAATACAAAGAGAAGTAAAGACAGGGTGAATGATTGAGATAAAGAAGAAGTTAAAGCAGATAAGAGGGAGGAAAGCAGGGAGGAGGAAAAGGGATAGAAATGAGGAGAGGGAGGCGGAGAGGTGGTGGTGTTAGGGTAGGGCTGGGGAGGAAGAGAGCTGCGGAGGCCAGAAAAACAAGCAGAGAATAAACAGATCGAAGGAGAGAGGAGAGAAAAACAGGCTGAGAGGGAGAGAGAGGCACGGAGGGCTGGAGGCAAACTCAGCATGAGCTGGAGAGAGGAGACAGTGACAGACAGAGGGAGGAAATAAATGGGGAGAAACAGAAAGAGAGAATGGCAGCTGATAGAGGAAAAACAAAACTAAGATGGACACAAGAAAGGAAAAAAGAGTGAGGATGAATGTAAAAGCAAATCTAAAAAGCAAATTTTGCATGTTGTCACTTCATTTCTTTGTGTCAATGTATGGTAAATGGTTGTGTAAGTTAGGAGATGAACAGATAGACATACATCAAGAGAACAGGGAGTGAAAAAAAACAGATTAGCAGAGAAAAGAGAATGTTGCCTAGACCTGTGACAGCAGTGACAGACAAAATCATCATCAGAGACGGAGAGACATAACAGGTGAGACGGAGGGTGAGACAGAGGATCAAGGTGAGGAGCAGTGAGAAACACAATGATGGAGAAAAGGGAGAAAAAAATAAAATAAGCAGGCGAGATGGCTGAATTGGCTGTCAGAGCTCTCCTGTCTTTATTACTTTTCTATAGAGCTGTTTGGAAGGAACAAAGACAGAGTGTGTCTTCAATGTGTGTGGGTCCTAGGTGCCCAAGGCTACCTACCTGTGTGTGTGAGTATACTCTCTACACACACAAAAGACACACACACACATACACAGGAATAGGGCGCTCGCTGCTTGCCGATGGGTTCTTTTCATTGGAGCCCAAGGCTCAACCTTCAGCTAACATAAGAGAAGCACAAGGCCAGCAGCACTGAATAGGAGACACACACACCCACACAAGCATGCACGCACACACGCACACAAATGAACACGTCTTCCTACGCCTCCTCTCCATTTCTCCCTCCCTCTATTTCTCCTCCATACTTGTTTTCATGTTTTTTTCTGTACTGTCATTCTTCTGCAGTAGATGACAAGGTCACTGATAGCTGGAACTGTTGCCGTTGAAAGACAAATATAAATATATCTGCAATAGAATAACAGACATGAACACACCACTGGCACTCTGGAAATAACATGCATATTGTACCCAAGCAAGCTATTCTCATGCACTGTTCATACGTTTTCCTATAAAAAGTAATGCACCCAAATTCGTACACATCGATGAGCCAGTAATTCATGTATAACCCACATATTTTAGAGGGCTGTAATCAGAGTTGGGTATAACGCGTTAAAAAGTAAAGTCACAAAGTAATGCATTAGAGTACTTTGATTACTTTTGGCAGTAACGAGTAACCTAACGCGTTTGTTTACTGTTTGATCAAATACTTGAGTACATTTTCAAACAAGCCATCAGTTATTTCCTTTTAGAATGCTGGTCCTTCAGCTCCGAAACAACAACAACAACTGTCTTTTGGCTCCAATAATGGAGATAACGTTAAACCTATCAGTGCGAAAGAAGTCATGAAGCTTGTGGCTAAGTTAGCTACGTGGTAGAAGAAATGCTGCTGTTGTCTTCAGTGGAGTCTAAAACATTCCGCAGGATCATCAGTGAAATCCTCGCGACTCAACAGATGGAGGAGGACTTGCTGACAGACAGGTCAGACTCAGGACTTGTATTATGCCTGGTACACACTACACGACTTTTCTGCCCATTCTGAAAGTCACTATGTCACATTACATAATTGTGGAGTCATAAAATCATGCTGCTACTTGGCCGACAGACATGACACACTACACGATGGTACTCACCAATTATCCCCGGTCATCATTCACGGCGTGCATGATGTCATCAGGTTATTCTTGTCCTATTTTTATTAACGTTACTTTTACTATTATTTGAGTCACTGCGTCTGTTCATGTGCCAGCCGACATGTTGTTGTAGTCACCCAAAAGCACCAGCAGATGGCAGGAGCTACATTTGAAGTACTGTACACAAACATACAAGCTACTGTACTCTACTGTATCCTCCACAACCAGGTTCCTACAAATGTTTCACAATAAAAGCCTATTTAGAAAATAGAAGGATTCTCTCAGCCGAGGTTATAAGGGGCTTTTAATTTGAAACAAATTCAGGAAGTGTTGAGTTTGAAATGGCGGCATGATGCATTAACTTTATAAAGACAATGGGAGCAGATAAAAAGAAAGAATATAAAAACACACAGAGGGATCCCAGATAGCACACATACATCTGGCTGACGTCGGCCCAATGTATCAAGTTTAGATCATTAAGTCGTAGCAGGGAGAGCGTTTGCTCATTGCCAAGACGTCGCTGAGACGCCGACTTTTAATCGAAAATGACCATCACGCCACGTTCAAACGATCAATAAAAGAGGCTGCGCTCAGTGGGTGCTCCTTCATTAATATTCATATGCTTCGTTAACTACGACCTTTATTCATGTCGGTTGGACCTTTCACACTACAAATATTTCACCATTCAGTGTGAGAAATCAATGCTAACATTCAAAAATAGCTGACTGTTACCCTATTTCGTGTGTAAGTGTGCACAATGAAGAGACAAAAGTCAATTTGAAAAACTTTATTTTCAAATTTCCACAAACAATATCTGATGGCCAGTCTGCTTCTCCTGGCAGCCTGCACGAGACAGAAGAAACAAATCCCAACTTCACCACTTTTTTTTAGCATTTCAGCTGTCTTTTAGCCAGATTGAAGGCTTTGGGTCCATCACTCTGCTTCATTTAGTGTTGAAACTGTTAAATAACAGGATCCGGCATTAACTCTGTTAACTGTTAACAGCAGCTCAACAATCAGTCCTTAATGTAGGAAAAACAGTGGTTTCAAAGCTGCGGTATTACCTGTAGCCACCGGGTCAGTTTGCTTTGCAGAGGAGGAGACCTCGACTGATAAATTGCCCATAAAATCACATTAACAACATACCGAAGGCATCCTTAAACTTCACTATTTGACCTCAGTGCTCCTCTCCCCCACACTTGAGCACCCTGGGATACACAGTGTCGGCCCGCCCCGCCTTACCTCTGCGCTCCTCTCTGCTCCTCTCACGCATACTTGAGCATCCGTCCAGGGATGACTTTAACCACTTTAACCCAAAACGAGTGCTCACGATAACCAGATGAGCAGATAACGTCAACTAGGGAAAATAAAATGAAAATACCACAGTTGCAGCCTGTTAGCTAACATGAGCTAAACCACTAGCTAACAGCTAACGAAAGATAACAATAGCTGGTGGGGACATGTGCTATCAGGGTCCAAAACTAACACTCGCCACTCGCCAATTACAGGTAGATTTTGTCTCTGGCTAGTAAATTATTAAGACCACTCGCCACTCTGGCGAGTTATTTTTTTACCAGCGAAAAATGCATTTTTTGTTACTGTAGAACGGTGCTGGTATCGGCTGGTTTCCTGGCAGAGTAATGTGTATTTCAGGCAGAGATGATCTTTGGTCACATAACGCCAGTGCCACACCGCCTGCAGAAGCGCTGCAGTGATCGTTTCGGCATCCGGTCTACTTTCTGTGCGAGCCGTGGGCGAATGTGTCAAGCGGGCAGTTACCCATGATGGAAAAACAGCCCCAAATGTGACGGAGACAACAGCTGGGAGCAGAACCGCTTGTCGACCGGCGTGGAGAAATGCGCGTCTGATGTGAATGGGCTTGCGCCAGAATTTCGGTGCGCTGCGATTGCTGCCCAAACGTACCTGAAAAGACGAGCACACAGGTATGTGTTGTGTCAGAGGAGAAACGATCCGTTCACATTTCTCTCTTTGTGGCAGGTAACCATTCACAAACCTCACCGCACTTTAGGGACTGTTCTTTACTTGTATGTTAATCAGTTGGTGCAGTTTCACTTAAGTAAAAAAAAAAAGACTGAACAACTTTCACTAGTATTGGAGTAATATTTGACCAAGAGTATCTTTACTTTCACTCAAGTCATGTTGTTGAATACTTTGTCCACCACTGGTCAGACATTCATGTTTATACGTATAGGGCAGGCCCTGCTGTTGCAGTCTGGTCTAGCTAAAATCTTATGTCTCAACTGTCCAAAGGGGACTGAAGTCAGTGATTCATGTAAAATTCCTTAATGAAAGATTCTTTTTGCACTGTAGTAAGAATACTACAGAATTTATTAACCCAAATATTACACTTAACTGTTGAAAAAGTTATTCATATTTTAGCATACATTATTACTAATATTAGTGCACACTATTAAAATATTGATTGAGAATTGCATATAAGACCCAAATGACATGCTAAATAATACTGATAGCAAATTACAACACTTAAAAGCAATTTTTATTTGGTTGGCTGGTAAAATATCTGCCTGGCTGGTAAAAAATTTAGTTTTGGACCCTGTGTGCTATATACACCCTGTCGTGCCTTGCCACTCACCAGGAACCTCTTTCAACGGTCACAGAAGAAACAACATAGCTGTTTTCTGCCAATTTATTCCAGTTAGCTTACCTGAAACCAACTGATGAGATGCTGTGTCCTGCGAGCTCAGTTCCAAACAAAAACCGCGGAGATGAAATTCCGCCTTCAGTGGCGACTTTCGTATGTGGGCAGACATTCTACGGCACTGGGCCAATCCAAAGCTGACGTAACAGAGATGTTTGATGAGCTGGGACAAAAGAGTATTAAATTTAAAGATATCCGCCCATGCGGCCGACACTTGTCAGACGTTATAAATTCAGGGCCGATGTGTCGTCATTAGGCCGATGTCGGCCAGATGTATGTGTGCTATTTGGGATTAATAAATAATGGACCGTCTATAATGCAGTCTGTTTCAAATGAAACTGGGAGCCTCTGCAGTTGTGGTGAGTAAAAGCCCCGCCGCTATTTGTTAATGTTATTACTTTATGTCCATCTCCATTATGAAGAAATAACATGGTTTGCTAGCTTGATGCTAATGACAGTAACTCAGCGGGTTGATAAAGTGTCTCTGCTGTTTCATACTATCATTCCCCCTTTTACTCTGTGTGGTAACATCCCTAGAGGAAATATTAAAAACGCTGTTGTCTATGGCAGCAGATCGTTCTGTGTTTCTACTGGTCAAAGTGACGGCTGTGATGGGAGAATTGGATCTCAGTGAAGGGCAAGTGGTCCACAACTTTAATTTTGGAGACAAAAAATGTAGGCTTAGCACCCTGTGGTCCATTGCCCAATAGGAAATGTAGAATACTCAAAAGTACTTTAAAAGTACTTGAGTTACTTTTCTCAGGGAGTAACGTTGGAAGTACTTTAAAAGTAATTGAGTTACTCTACTCAGGGAGTAACGCAGTAAAGTAACTGTTACTTTTCAAAAAAGTAACGCAGAAAAGTAATTTGATTACTTTTAAAGTAACCCTTACCCAACTCTGGCTGTAATCATGTGACCCAGCGCTGACAGGTGTAAGGAAGGCTGTGGTCTCAAGCCGTCACTGTAAGGAGGCAGGTTGGAGGGTGGATGGGTCGTAAAACACAGGATTTTTACTTGGGACTTTTCTTAGGAGACCAGTGTTCAGAAATGTGTTGTGTCACTGTAAGGTCCGTTGTCACCATGTTTTCCTTTCCTAAACCTAACCACAGTAACTACTTACTTGCCTCACAGACATCCACAATATTCTGCTAATTATACAACTGAAATGAATGAATGACTTTTGAGCAAAGAAGTAAAAACAAACAAAACATCAACATACATGCTCATAAGGCAAGGCAAGTCAAGGAAATTTTATTTATATAGCACCATTCATACACAAGGCAATTCAATGTGCTTTAGAAGAGAAATACATTAAAATAAAACATTAAAGGAACAATAAAATTGTGTTTGAGATCATTAAAAACAAAAGCTAAAAGCAAGACAATAAATAGTTAAAAACAGTGCAGAAAATGCATTTAAAAAGCAAACATAAAGCAAAAGCAACAGCAGACAAATATAAAAACAATAGCTACAGATTATCCTAACAATAAGTTATATATCTAGTTCACTGCTAAGCTGCAGTAAATAGTAATGTTTTAAGCCCTGATTTAACTGAGGTTGACAGTTTCAGCCAACCTCAGATATTCTGGAAGTTTGTTCCACAGGCGGGGAGCTTAAAAACTAAAGGCTGCTTCACCTTGTTTGGTTTTGATCCTGGGAACATTGAGTAAACCTGTTCCAGATGATCTGAGGGGTCTGGGTGCTTCATAACGTACAAGTAAATCAGAGATGTATTTAGGCCCAAGACCATTTAGTACTTTATAGACAAGTAACAAGATTTTAAAGTCTATCCTTTGACACACAGGAAGCCAGCGCAGTGACTTAAGCACTGGTGTAATATGCTCCACTCTCTTGGTGTTGGTGAGGACTCTAGCAGCAGCGTTCTGGACGAGCTGCGGTTGTCTGATTGATTTTTTACTCAGGCCTGTGAAGACACTGTTACAATAGTCCAGCCTGCTGAAAATGAAAGCATGAACAAGTTTTTCTGTATCTTGTTTAGACAGAAATTCTTTTATTCTTGCTATGTTTTTAAGGTGGTAGTAGGCTGATTTAGTAATTGTCTTAATGTGACTATTGAAATTTAGGTCTGAGTCCAGAACTACACCAAGATTTCTGGCTTGATTTGTAGGTTTTAGTGTCATGGCGTCAAGGTGAGCACTGACTATTGATCTTTGTTCTTTGGGGCCAAAAAAACTATCTCAGTTTTGTCTGTGTTTAGTTGTAGAAAATTCTGGCACATCCACGTATTGATTTTGTCAATGCACTTATTTAGTAGATGTAGGGGACTGTAGTTATGTGGGGACACTGTTATGTAAAGTTGTGTGTCATCTGCATACTTATGGTAGGAAATGTTATGATATTCCATAATCTGAGCAAAAGGGAGCATATGTGGCCCGCCACGAGAAACCCAGCAACAAGTCAGCCCGGCACAAGTCGGAAAAAAAAGAAAAAATCAATTTTTTAAAAAAAATTAGTGTTTTTTTGCAGAATGTGTAAGTTGAAATCTTACTGAGTTTTTGAGTTGTTTTAGAGGAAATGCTCTGATCCTAGTTGGGGGTGCGCCGATAACAACAGTAAATTTGCATACTGGCTTTCTTTGGCTATTCATGTGCTTTTGTTCTTTTTTCGGCCAATCAGCTGAACCACATGGCTACTTATGCAGCCAGCCGCTCCTGCATAAGGAACTGCTACAAGGATTTAAACACTTCGTCAGTATTTCTGGACCTTTTATAACATCTCTGCTCTCCATCATTCTGCTGAGAACCACGGTAACGATATGTGTTTGTGCGTTTCGGTAAACGTTAACTCGTTTGTTGACGATTAGCAAGCTAGCGACAGCCACACCAAACTACTTTAGTGTTTCGCTAACTTTTAACAATATACTCATTTTTTCTCCATTCTACAACCAGATCAACCACAATGATACTGCCCGCCTGAGAGGGAAAGACCCTTTGAATACTTCGGCCACCCCAGAACCCATTTTTACACCTTCTGTGCTGTTTTCTGGACACCGGACTGACTGCAGCTGTGGACAGCGGACACCCATTCATCTCAACGGGCCCAGTGCTTGGGCCCACGCCGGTAAGTCCCACTTTCTACGGGATCCAAATCACCCTAACCCAAGACCTACGTTTAAAATTCTAAATGTTTAATGTGTGTACTTTGACCGGATGGCTGATCGTGTATTTTTGAGTTTTAGGGCATTTACTGTGGATTAAACGTACGTACGCACACACAGAGGAACACAAAACACACGTTTGTATACATAATAGTGCACCCCCAATGATCAACTTTATTCAGGGGCTTTTGTTAACAAAAGCATTTCCATTTCAATAAAGTACATTCTGATTCTGATCAGTCCACTAAGTGCTTAAGGAAAATAACACTACATCACACGTACATGTTCAAACTACTACAATAGTTTCTGCCCTGCAGGCTAACAGATACCAGATGTCACTGAGAACTAGGCCAGTAGGGGGTAGGGCTTATCTACATGAGATGCAAATGAGCAGCATTGTGTTACCTGGCACTTGAGAATTCAAAATCGTTCAGGCTGGATTTCTCAGTAAAGTAGTTTGAGGAGTGCCTGCATTCAAATGGCCACAACTTCTTCAGAAATTTTCAGATTTCCATGTGTTAGACATCGTTGGAAAGCTTAAAAAGTACACTTTCAGAATCTGTAAATAACTCAAAATGCCTCTCAGGAGACTTGTTCCTGGTTTTTCCATGACTGGTCACATATAGATGTTGAACAGAAGAGGCCCAAGAATGGACCCTTGAGGAACTCCACATGTAATTTTTGTTTGCACAGATTCATAATTGCCAAGTGACACAAAGAAATCCCTGTCTTGTAAATAAGATTTAAACCAATTTAGCACAGTGCCAGAAAGTCCCACAAACTTTTCTAGTTTGTCGAGCAGTATCTTATGGTCAACTGTGTCGAATGCAGCACTGAGGTCTAGTAATACCAGAACCGAAATCTTTGATGCATCACTGCTCAGATGAATGTCATTTAAAACTTTTACAAGCTTGTAGGCAGAGTGTCAAGGCAGCAGGTAGTGGACCTAAGGTTTCTTACTATGTCTGTCAAAGTAACATAATTTAATTGGTGAAAAAGTACCAAATTAACTGGAGTAGTCTGTCTTATCTTTAAAATCTTGTCTGTGAAAAAAGAAGCAAAGTCATTGCATGCCTTGGTGGATAGCAGTTCAGGAGAGACTGACGCTGATGGGTTTGTCAGTCTGTCAACAGTAAATAGAGTCCGTGCATTGTTGTTATTTTTGTTGATAATCTCAGAGAAAAAGGACTGCCGCGCCCTAGACCATTGACAGAGACTGAGGGCAGAGCTGGTGTGGGTATAAAATCCTGGGTGAATAGTGTACAGATGTTTTCGTTGATATAGCGTTTTCTGATTACCTCTGTTGTAATTTTACTGGTGTCAGTGGAGATGGCCATTTTAAAGAAAACACAGTAATGATCAGAAAAGGCAACATCAGTCACCACAACCTCAAATGTTGAGCTTTTGGAGATAATTAGATCTAAAATATGTCCCTTATTGTGTGTTGGCTCTGTTACATGCTGGGAGAGTTCAAAGTTGTCTAGGATGTAGAAAAGTTCTCTCACTGCCATCTTTGGGATTATCAATATGAATATTAAAATCACCCATGAAAAACAGTCAAAATGAATACAAACAGCAGACAATAGTTTAGAAAAGCCATCAACAAAGTGTGCACTATATTTTGGAGGCCTGTAAATGGTTACCAATACTGCTTGACAGGAGGAGCTGAACTGCAGTGCAACATATTCAAGACTCAAACTTCCCATATGACAACTGTTTGCACTGGTAAACATCCTTGAATAAAGTGGCTACTCCACCTTCTTTCCTAAGTTCTCTAACTGAGCTGATAAAATGAAATTGGGGGGTTGATTCAATAAGTACTGCTGCACTGTTTTCATTTAACCAAGTTTCAGTTAAAAACAAAATTAAACGGGTGTGGTATGGACCCAAATGCAGTACACAGGCGCTCAGGAACAGTTGGTAATGACCTTATTTTCACCACAGCAAACAAGGTACGGAGCAGATAGAATAAACAGAATAAAGTTCGTTCTTCGGACTGAAAGCCCTCACACAGTCTCTGGGGCTCAGACGAGGGGAAGAGACTCGGCCGGAGTTGGCTGTGGAACCGAGGGGAAGCTCCTTAACCCCCGGCTCCAAACAGTTCAGTACTCTTTTGGTGAGATAGAGAGCAGAGGAGTGGTCGGAGGCAGGCGGGGGGGGGGCGGCGGTCGTAGCCAGATGAGCAGTCCGAAGGCAGAGGCACCGATGGGGAGCAGGCAGGAGGATAGACGAGGCCAGGCGGAGGAGTCATTACCAGCCGAGCAGTCAGATACCAGAAACGCTGAGGCAGAGCTCGAGGCCAGGGACAGAAGGCAGGTGAGTTTACCGGGAGGCAGACGAGGAGAGCAGGTCGTAAACAGGCAGAGTCGGCACCGGGAGATCAGACAGGAGATGAATGCTGGAAAGTCTCACATGACACTGAAGAACAATCTGGCAACGAGTGAGAGTGCTGGAGAGGCTTATATGCAGGGCTGATTATGATGAGCTGCAGCTGTGTAGGCAGGTGAGCAGAGTTGGGCTGATAAGGTGGGCGTGGCTGGCAGGTAGAGTGGAGCAGAGGGAGGGAGAGTGGAAAATCACTGCAGCAGAGTGACAGGAGGGGAATGAGAGACAGGGACTGTGACATAAAATCAAGGTTTCTCTTGATAATAAAATCATTAATTAATAGTGACTTGCCAGCCAGAGATCTGATATTTAATAAAGCTAAGTTTAGTGTACCAACATTGTCTGACACAGGCTGTGGCTGACGCATAACTGGAGTAAGATTAGATAGAGTAGCTGTGCGCTTCAAGTACACATTGTTTTTCCTGATGCTAGTCAAAACAGGAATGACAGACCTTGGAGATGACTCTGGCTGATGCTTTTCAATTTCAAGATGTGTTTGACCATGCCACCGGCTATTTAAGATCGCCAGTATGTTTAAGGAAGCGGAGTAGGAATAAGTGTACACTTATATAATCCTACTGCCTTCTCAGTATTCATGTCTCACTTGAAAAGGAAATTGTCAACAACTATCACATCACTCTTCCACAGGGTCTGCCATGTTGTTCTATGGTAGCCCAGAACGGACAAATTAAACACTCGCTCTAGATAGAGCCTTTTGCATTTAGGTGTTGGTCACCTTAGTTCTCCAACACACTTGGTACACAGAACAAGTTTCAGTTATGCAACTTCAACCTTGAAGCAACTAAATCCTACACATTAGACCTCTGAAGAAAGGTTTGACATTTTGAGCGAATTTTCCATTTGTGTTAATGGACATGTTAATATCATATCCTGATTTCAGGAACATGAATAAGCTCCTATCCTTTTTATGAGAAACCTAAATATGCTAGTTAGAGTTTTCAAAAAGAAAGTGGGATACTGTTACACATAGATCTATACACCTTATCCAATGCATCCTCATGCAATGATTCATATATCTATAAAAAATACATTCATAATGGTTTGTATGATATCCTATGTATTAGCACCAATGAATGATGATGCGTACTTAACATAAATGTAAAGTTATGGAGGTTAGGGCTAGGCAAGTAAAATTACTATGGTTAGGTTCAGTTAAAGAAACATGGCGACAATGTGCCCTAAAATGACTCAAAGTTCACACAGTCCCAAACGCAGATCTTGGTTAAGGTCAAAGGTTTCACTGCCCCAATCTGCCTCCTTTCAGGACTGCTTCCTTCTTTACTCCTGTTGGTGCATTGGTCACATGATCATAGTCTTCCCAAATACGTGAGTTGTACACAAATTGCTGGCTCATGATCACATGGAATATGTAAGAAATGTGGTGCATTACTTTTAGAAGGAAAACGTACAAACAGTGCATGAGAACAGCCCACCTTATTCCGGTTTCTGAGCATTGCTGACCACCTGCCGAGCATGATTTCGGTCATTTGATGTAAAATATATACAAACAATAACAGAAATGAAAACATTACTTTTGTCACAGATTTTTCTGTGTGCCCTGTAAACATCATATCCCAAATATGATCGAATCCAGGACAGTCCTCTTAACCAGGATGCTCATGTCCATGTTAACACACTCAGTGTGAAGTTGACAGGCAATAAGAAGAGCCTCCAAGACCCTGTAAAATGCGTTGCAGTAATGCAAACACAAGTGGACAGCTGAGACATACTGCCATTCAGACCTGTGTTTATCATGCATCTCCAACTGACTGCTTGTGTTCAGACCTCGTTACTGCTTATGTTAATTCAGTAAGAAGGTCAATGGGCTCTTTCCATTCTCTTGCCAGTCATGTTAGCGGTTGTGCGGGTACAGCTTAAAATATCACTATCAGCAGAATCCAACACATCTCTTTCCATGGGGCAAAACAGTGGCCATTCATGGTCATAGAACATCAGTGTGCTGTCACCAAAACAATCACCACATCCTGCATTGATGAGGTATTTTCCTGTTACATCCTTCATGGAGATGCATGAGGGCGCATTAATGTTAACACTACAGAAGATATGTGTATATGTATATGTATATGTCAGATGTGTTCCAGACCACCTCTGCAACGGGTTTGAGTGATCGGATTGTATTGTTGGTCGTATTGTATTTAGCATTGTCCATTTGTGATCCGACTGCCTAGCAAGGCTAGCTGTTTCCTCTGTGTCCAGTCCTAATGCTAAGCTAAACTAACCACCCGCTGGCTGTAGTTTCATATTTACCTCACAGGTGTGAGTGAGGTATTAATCTTCTCAAACTCTTGGCAAGAAAGCGATCAATTCCAAAATTTCCCTTTAAAGGCTGGTGGAGCAGTTGAAGAACTTTAGTAATTTAGTGCTGATGAATCCAGTCCAGCCCAATTTCAAACCACAATAAATGATGGACTGTTTTTTCAAGCAAAATATAAAACATTTTTTCAACTTCTCCCATGGGAGGATTTGGTGCTCATATATCAATGTAATTTTAATATTATTGGGTTTTGGACTGCTGACACCTTAGGGCTACTAAAATTGGATTTTTTTTTTCTATTTTACAACATTTTTATATACTGAATCAAGAAGACAATGAATAATGAATCGAGAAAATAATCTGCAGATTAATCTGTAATGTCAGTTGTGGATCACACCTCTTAAGAGACTGAGTCTCTCACATCATTAGAGTTTCTACTTCTGTGCTTCTGCCACTCCCAAAGCACTCCGTAATATTCTTTCACATGACAACATCTGCTGTTGCCTGTATTTCCAATAACCAGTCGACAGTTCAGACTGTAGATTAAACTTGGCTCAAAGTGTACCTCCATGCTTCCACACTTCTGTATCTCTAACCACACTCCTCTCTGCATCTGTTCAACACTCTGTTTCTCTGCTGTGTGCCAGCACTGCAAACTGCAAAATCTAGTCACTATTCAACCTTGCCTGTACTCGGCACACAGCTACTACTGATGAATCCATTTTGTTCTCTCAGGAATGTTAGGGCTCCTTCCAACAAGTCTTACTTCAGTCAAAGCTTTATTATTGAAACAACTTCATCTTTTCATGACTGGATCACTGCAGGATCAAGGTGACACTAAACAACACTGAGGACCTGATTACTCACACTTAACATTATTCTGATTCATAGCTGTCAAGTCTCCCGTTTTGGCTGGGAAACACCGTATTTTACCCCTCTTTCCCACCGTCCTCTCATATTGGTATTTTCCCATAAATCTCTCGTATTATAATATAATTAAAAAAAAAAAAAAAAACACATTCCTCTGTCTCTCCAAACTGAACTCTGTCACTAGCCTCGCGAGAACTGCCACCTGCAGTAGCCTGGGTGGCAGTTGTCGTGAGGCTAGTGTCGACAGCGGGAACAAACCCGGAACAACAAATGAGAGAGAGATGGATGGATGTGAAATCAACCACTCTGGCCCAGCCCACAATTACACTCCTTCCAAAAAAGTGTTAAAGGATGTAAAGTCTGCAACAAATCTTTATAATAAGTCATTAGTGAATGCCAGAGAGCCACATGAGTGAACATGAGAAATTAAAAGAAAATGTGTAATGAAAAGAAAATGTAAATGTTTAACTTAAAGACAAGCAATGTGAAATGAACAGTAAATATGTAATGTGTTGACTTGTATAAACTGAAAATATGTGATATAAATAAATGTGCTTCATATACCCTTTTGTGTTTTCATTTAGGCTGTATTATAACGTAGGAATGTTCACAGCATTTCAATGTCAACAAAGGTAGGCCTATCAGATTCTGATCACCTAATTGTAGTTAGTAAGTGGCTGACAAGTGGTTATTTTAGATTTCCTGTACACCTGTCTTAAAATGTAAGGGCAGGGCTCAACAGTGTGAGTGTTTCACTCACATTTGCGACTAAAAATAGGGGTGTGCAAACTGTAAAAAATATTTAGGGGCACATGTGCGCATAAAAAATCAGCCGAAGCAGCCTATATTTTTGTCAATAAAAAAATATCATAATCTAACCGCCAATGTTGGAGGAACTCCACCCTTCACTCTTCTCTCTTCCCCGTGTGACACGGTTATGGGCGGTTTTCCAAGCCACTGTCGGGACAATGAATATAAGTCCCACTGTCGGCAGGGTGGAAATAAGTCAGAGTGTGGAGGAAGTGGCGGACCTCCGGGGAAGCCTGCTCCATTCTCCCCGCAGTTAGGGACCGTTCTCCACGGCCAGGCTGTCGGCTGGGTGGAAATAATTCAAAGTGTGGCGGAGACGAGGGACTGGGAAAAGCTTAGGAGCACATGTGCTCCTTGGGAAAAAAGTTAGTGTCAAGCCCTGAAGGGATACTGGAGCTTGGTTGGGGTGGTGGGACGGCTCGCGGCGGGCGCTGGAAAATTTCCCTTATTTTCACATCCAAAACTTGACAGGTATGTTCTGATTATCTTAGCAGGTCATCAACAAATATTAATAAAAAAGTATATATATATATTTTTTTTTTTTTTAGTTTTTCGGCTCTTTTGATTGGTGATCTTGTTCATTTTGTAAAATTCTCATTTGCAAAGTACAGTAGCAGCAGGGTGCTTTAAATGCCAGATATGTAAATGCTTGATTTTAATATCTTATCATTTAATATCATCTTGATCTCACATGGCGTGCACACACACACACGTTAATTTCATTAACGAAAACTATGACCAAAAAATTTCATTAATTACCTTTTTTTCCATGACGTAGACGAGACGTTGACAAGCTAAAAATAGATTTAATTAATAAAAACTATGTGTAATGTTTAATTTTTGCTGATGAGACAGGACAGAAATATAAGTGGTGGACACTATCGGGCGATCAAAATAAGACAAGAGCAGAACTGAATGATGAAGTATTTCTTGAAACGTATTGGAAAAATGTTTTAAAGAAGAAAGGCTGTGCTTGCAATTTCTTTTTTCTAATGCCGTATGAGCAAAATGAGATTTGAGCGCAGACAGACTGGCAAACTCAATAGTCAGCGCCAGGATGTTTTGCTAGCCTGCAATTAGCTATTAGCAGCTAGCTCTGCTTGTTAGCTGGTGAACTGCCGGACTTCAAATATGTTGATCCCCGCAGGACTCCGCTCAGGTCCAGACTGTCTTGAGAAGATGTATGCTTTGACTGCTGTTTGACAGGCAGGTAGGAGGCTCTGGTATCTTTCAGTGTAGCTGTACTGTGAACTCTGCAGAGTTTTCTCTGATAGAGCTGAAAGTTCAGTTTTAATCACCGACTCTGTGAGGGAACACAAGTTTAAACCTCCAGACTAACATGTTGTAGAATAAGAAAGAATTCAGAGTGAAGTAAAGTCATTATTCTGCTAAACAGACAGAAAGATTTAAGTAAGAATTAACAGTGAGCCTGGGTACAAATCCTAATTGTACAATTGTCTCAAATTAGTCATTTAATAGAGAGATTTTGAACCTTTCAAATGATGATTAGTAAGTGTGTGCTCATAAATCTAAACCTGTTAAAAACTCTGCTGGAAAAATGTAATTTTGTAATTGTGTAAATATTATTTGTAGTTGTAGGGAAAAAAAGTATTATATTACAACACCTGAAACAACCTGTCACCTTTATTCCAATACCTGACCTGTATAAACCTAATTAGATTGGTTTAGATTGGTTGTTTTGAGATGTTGTCGACTAAAACTAGCATCAAGGCCTTGCACAGTTGTTTTTTTGGCTAAAATTGTCGCATTTGAAAAATAAATACGGCCTCATGTTGTGTCACATAAACACTAGGTTGACACACTGACTCCAAAGTGTTTGTGCGTCATTGAAGTTTTTCATTTTTCTGTGTTTTTTTTTTTTTTTTTTTTTGTATTTAAAGAGTTGTTTGACCAAGAAGCAGTGAAGAAAATATGGCAGCAGGACACATCCACAATGAGAGGAATGGGTTGCATAGTATCCTTTCAAAACTCTTTCAGCAGGTCAGTAATATTCAGAAGGATGACAGTGATGAGGAAAAGGATGTGGACCACACACAGACGGAGAGACAGTGACAGAGTCAAGACGGAGAGGGAGGACAGCTCAGTCCCTTCAGCTGCAGTGCCAAATGCAAGGCGCCAGCACAGAGGGTTTGCAGCCAAGGAGCTTACTCCAGTGGAGAGAAGCAAGGAAACAAATGTGTCTTTACATTTTGTCCTGTTTTGTTATTTTTTGCAACAAATAGAATAATAAAAAGAACAGTACAATACATCTGTGTCAGTGCACAAGGCTTCTGTGTATAACTTTTGGATGGTTTTTTTTTTTTTTGGAAGATGGCTTAAAAGAAAAAATCTATGAAAAAATGGACTGAGGCCTTAGGGGGTTTTCAGTGAAAATGGGAAAGCAAGACCATTGTCATCAAAAATTAACAAATTGGTCGTAATCAGTGACGGTGTGTCGACTACCAACTCACATTTGAGACCAACGCTTCAAAAGTTGCAGCTGGGGCCTTCATATGTAATGAGAGGCTACAACATACGAGGTCGGTCTCCAATGTTAATAATGAGACACGCTTTTTTAAGTTTCAGAGACACTGCATATGAAGTCTAGGAAACAACTTTTCTGAACTCAGTGGTCACCACCCTCAAAGATGCAAGGATGACAGAGGGGCCTCTCATAGTGCAAGGGGGTGTAGAGGAGCTTTCTTACATGAAAAAAAAAGTTCAGATGGTGAAGGAGTCTGTGCCCCTTGAAACACTGTCGCTCAAGAAGGACAAAACAGGGGTTGCAGTTAAATTCTAGAGGGAGGCTGCCACGTTGGCAGTGGAACATGAAGCAAATGCAAAGCTGACACACCTGAAGGGCCATATGTCAGCTTACGCCTACCGTCTTCAACCCACCCATCATATAGCTCTTGAGGAGACAATCACCACTGCCACTGTTTGTGCTCCTGGAGCAATGGAGATGGACGGGAAGCCAGGGACATTAAACCTGCTCACTGAGAAAGATGAAATCATTGACAATGAAGAGTTCCTTTGGCACCGTTTGAAGCTAAATGAAGAAAACTGCCCTTTTATATTAAAATTGTCCTATCCGGCAAAAAGGTGACAAAGGCCGAGGTGTTTGAGGGAGAGAGGGTAGAAGCAATGACATAAATAAGTGCTTTCATCCTTCCTTACTTATCTCTCTCTCCCTCTCTCTCAGTTAGTGTTCATGTAAATAAAATAAAATTTAGCTCTGTTAGGTTCAATTTGTGTACAGTTTATTCTTATATGAAATAGTCTGTTTTTGTAATTGTGGGAATTCTGAGAGGAATGTGTCATTTGTTTATGACATTTTGACTTGCTTATGTATTGATTTTTTTGTAATTACTGTAGTTTGTATTTATATATATTAGGCTACGTTAAAATGTTTGAATAATGTTAAAATGTTTAAATAAAGTTGAGAATGTAAAATAAAAAAGAGGAAAAATAAATCTCAGAAGATCAGGTGTTGAAAGAAGACGAGGATTCTGGTGAAGGAGTAAAGTTAAATAATTTGTTTCATCACTGAGGGATCACAGGAGTTTGAATTTAGATGTCCTGACTATCACTGACAGTCAGACTATACCTCACTGACTGGCCAATTGTAGCAAATAAAAATTAAGGAATTCAAGTGGCTGCTCCAAAGGTGAGCATTTGTGACTTCAACCTATGGCCCTTGCATACTGAATCAATTTTTTTTTGGTCCAAAATTGTCACACATCCTCACATTGTGTCAATTATGTTTGCACACTGACTGCAAAACTTTGGTCCATCATTAAAATTTTCTGAACAGGTTTGATTCTCTGTGTTTTTTGCATCCCTAACAAGCCTTTAGAGAGCTGTTTGACCAAGAAGTAGTGACGAGGATGTGGCACAACCCACAGGACACATACATCTGCAACAACAGAGAGGAACAGGGCACACAGTGTCATTTCATAACTCAGAAAGCTCACTTTCAACAGCTCAGATCTCAGATAGTAATATTCAGGTGAATGATGCAAGAAGAGGATGTATTAGAGGATGAAGACTGCACACAGACAAAGAGTGACAGTGTGAAGACAGAGAGGGAGGACAGCTCAGGCAAATCCAAATCAAATATATATGTATATGTACAAACATTCACGTACATGTATGTGAATATACACACTGACAGTATTGAAAACACAATCCTCTTGCTGGTGGCTGATGTTGCATCTCTATGAAACTGACAGCACAAAATAAATAATACAATGATAAAAAATAAAACTTGTGCATTAGGTGGAGTGTTACAATTGTGCCTTGGCTTTATGCCGATATATTCTGTTCTGCTTTGGCGTCTGATGGCTACTTGAATGCAGCAGGAAAAAGCAGTTGCTTTTTTTTATTTCCCTGTCCCAGTTATTGGCACATCTGGGTGCTGCTGTGGAATGTGCATTAGCGTGTTTGATGTATTTCCATTCACATACCGTAACAGCAGAGCAGCACCGACCATCCACATCCCCTTTCATCTTCCAGCTTTGCCATTGTGTGACTTGAGCCTCTTTCCCACTGCACAAAAAAACCCACTACCCAACATCTGGCTTTTTACGTGATGTGAAAGGTTACAATCAGCATTTACATCCGGGTCAAATTACTCTGCAGTAGTCACGGGTATATATTGGCTTCAGCTCTGATCAGCAGTGATAGAAACACCACACCCGGGTGAACACGCTAAATCTACCCCCTGTACCAACAAAATGCAATGACACAACACCACAAAATACTGTCAGTCTCAATCCTTGCAGTGCTCAAGCATTGTTCCAGATAGTCTGCAGGAAATCTTTAGTCTGCTTGCTCTATGGCCCAACTGTGTGGAAGACCTGGGTATTTTCACATCTGGGAAGTTGAACTTTTTTGGATTTCTGTGCCTCTAACCAGAAGAATGAACACTGCATGCAGTTCTCATTAAATATCCATGGTTGGTTCTTGGTGCTAGCTAGCAACACCTACCATCTATGCTCTACACTGGTTGTATTCTAATAAACATGAACTGTGGAACCACCCCAGCATTCAAAGTTGTGCAAATAAAGTGAGGAGAAAATTGTTCTCAAATTTAGTCCAAAATTCTAGCATACTCTGACTCAGCCCTACTTCTATGAATTTCATCTAAACCGCTTTTCTCATTAGAGACTTGTTTTCATGGTGAAACCACCTATGGTGACACTGCCAGTGAGAGGCACTCAGTTCCCAGTGTAAGCTATTGTAACCCACTCTGGATAAAGACTTTTACCAAATGGCACTTAGATAATTAACATGGAGCAAGACTTATGGATCTGTTAAAATGAGCTTCTAATGTCTTCAACAGCTCATTCAACAGCTCATTCATTTGTTTCTAGTGGACGTCATGCTAAGTTCTAAAAGCTCTCAAAATCCTTATACCCCCTTCCTATGTAACAAGTGTGTGTGTTTGTAATAGAGAGAGAAAGATAGATAAATAGACACAGACGGACAAATAGAGCAGTTTTTTATCACCACCCAGCTGGTAATCAGACTTCAAAAACACAGTGAGAGGGTTGTGTTCCACTAAGTGGCAATTGATCGCTGTGTGAGTGTGTGTATGTGTGTAAAAGGGAAAAGATGGGTGATAGTTTCACTGATCCTGTTAGATAGAGACACACACACATGCACACACACACACACACACACACACCTGTTTCGCTTTTGTCTCATCTTCAACGTTATCTCTCTTCTTCTTCATCACCCCCCTCGTTCTCGCTGCTTCAATCCCTCGCTCTGAGGAGTGGGTGTGCTCTACGCTGTCCTTCTCCAATCTCCCTCCTCAGTGTGTGTCCACCGCTACCATGGACACAGCACACACACAAACACACACACCTCTACAATCCCTTTACCCTGCCTTTCTCTCTCTCTCTCTCTCTCTCTCTTTCCTACAACTTCCTTCCTAGCTCCTTTCCTCCTTACTCCCTCCCCCTCCCCCTCCACCTTATCTGCTCCCACTTCTCCTCATTAAGCATCCACCATCTCCTCTTTGCCTCCTGCTTAGTGCTCACTTATCAAAGCTACATTCAAAGCACAGGAGGAGATCGGAGGAGAGACGGGTCAGATAAGACCGATAAAGAGGGAGTGCGTGTGAGCAAAAACAAGTATTTTTCATGCGTGTGTATGTGTGTGCGTGTGTGTGTGTGTGTGTGTGTGTGTGTGTGTGTATCTGCTTTTGGATGTGTGATTAGTGTATTTTCTTTCTTGCCTGCAGCGATGTAGAGTGGACACAGAGTCCAAAGCAGCTTCACCCTCTGTCTCCATCAAAACAAAGCAATTACGCAGACACAGACATGAGGGCGCCACCTCTGACGACCCACAAACGAAGAGGGTCAACAAGCCGATGCCTTTAATCTCGACTACCAATAAGTTCAATCTTTAAAAGAAGTATCTGCTTTTTAAGTAAAAATTCCCATATGACATCTCTCACAATCCAGCCAACATGGGGAAATAAACAGAATCTTTTCAAAGAGCTGGAAAACAACAACCAAGGCTTGAACCAAAGCTTGAACAAATGACATATGTTACAGAGGACGGTTAGTCCCAAGGGTGACTACATTTGTGTTGGCCAGAGTCACACAATGCAACTATGATGCAGCAAAAGAAATGGCACAGAGCCAAGAGTAATACAAGTGATAACATACCAATCTTTACTCGTCCAATTAGCTTTTCCCTCCATTTTAAAAGCCCTGTGATTTTTAAATAATTTTGTCCCATTTAGTCACCAAAGATATGTGTGTATCCAGGGATAATGCCTGGAATAGCAGTTGTTTTTTAGAAAGATACTGCTGCATTTCCAGCCTTGATAGTGCCACAGAAAGCAATTAATTTTTACTGAGACATTGTCACGTTTCCACTGGGGATTGTGCCCTCCAAAATTGGGGGAGAATATGATCTTTTCCTAACCATAACCAAGTGGTCATAACATGTTCACCACAAAGTTCTTAAAATATAAGGAAATTAGAAGTTTCAATATATTTGCTAAAGTACAAAGTACAAGCTAAAGTTTTTTTTAGAAATGTACAACATTTACATGATTGGGTTGTGTTGGAACAGATACAAAATGCCAGCAGGAGAATTACTTACTGTTGCTGTTACACAGGTGAGACCCAGCACTGCCACTGACTGTCACTGGCGTTTGTACTGGCTGAATTCGAGTTGCCACTGTATGGTTTTTTTACACAATCAAGATGAGGACATGTTCTGTGAATCTGCACTCAGTTACATTTCCTCAGTAAACTGCCATTTAATTACAAAAACTCAGTTTGAATTCTGAGAACTGACTGTGGAAGTACAGAGGATCAGATACAGTTACAGAGTAACTGAACTGAATCTCCTAATATTACATTCAGTTTCAAGTTTATTGGAATTCACTTCCAAAGCAATAAATATCAAATGACGCAATTCAGATTCAGTTTTTCAATGCACTTATTAAAACTGAGCCATTCAAATTTAAATATAAATGATTCAAATCCAGTTTTAAGCCACACATATTTTACCCATAGAAATATCCCTTCCATGTAAAGCATCTGTGTACAGTCATCCAAACCACCCACCATGCAGTGGCTAAAGGCCTTTGCCAGATCCCCAGGAAAGCTGCTCAGCCTCACAGCAAATTTTTCACAGTGGCCACTATGCAAACTGCAAACAAGCTCAATTTTGAATGCTTCTATTGTAAATTTTTGATCTATGGAGGTTTTCTATTTGTTAAACTTTCCAAAAGCTGAAAAACAGGGATTTGGAAATCATCATCACAATGTTAAACCTATGAGCCAAGTAGGAACCTGAGGGAGAGGCCAGCAAGAGAAACATTATTGCGCATATTCAGTGGCCTCATACCACAGAAGTAAACCCGGAAGCTAGAAAACTTTCTTGGCGTATGTGCCAGATGAACAACTCAATAACAATGAATGAGTGCCATCTTGGCATCTGGTATCTATTATTAAAATCCATGCACACCAAGTCTGATACTTTTGTATGTGTATTTTTTTTTTTTTTTTTTTAAAATACGTCACCCAAAATAAACAAACATTTTACTATTTGTTGAAAAAATTGCAATACGAGACAAAATGTGCAGACACTTCTGCTCCTTTGCTTCTCTCCACTGGATTTACCTCCCTGCCTGTCACCACACTGCGGCTGAAGGGGCCAAGCTGTTGTGCTCTCTCCATGTCCACACTTCATCTCTCTCTCTCTGTCATCATCATCATCATCCACCTGAACATTACCATCTGACCTGTATCTAAGTTATAAAATGATACTGTGTGACCTGATCCTCTGTCTTGTTGTGGATGTGTCCAACTGCCACATTTTCTTCACTGCTTGCTGGTTAAACAAGTCTCTAAAAGCTTTGACGAATGCAAGAAATGCAGAAAACTGTACCTGTTCCAAAAACTTTAATGACAGACTAAAGTTTCGGAGTCAATGTGCAAATGTGATTGACACAACATGAAGTCATATCTATTTTTAGATGTGAGATCATTTCAGATGAAAAAACAGACTTGGTGTGCAAAGGCCTCATGTGTAAATGCGGGAGAGAATCTAAAAATGGCCCTGAGCGGTTCTACCTCAAAAGAGAGTTGATGTCCTCATCTGTAAGGTGCAGAATCTCCACAAGACAAACTGATGAGGCCAGATGATGGTAAGCCATCTTGGAAAAAGACACACATTTAGCATGACTTGGACTGCTGCACTAACTATGAATGAGTTGTTTGATACTTATACTTCAGACTCAATTGCAGCACCAAAAGCAGGCAAGGCAGTTTGTAATGACTTTAAATAAACTGCTCGTCAGTCCAATATTTATTGTAGCAAACCAGAGCACAGAGCTGGTGAGTCACCGGCGTCCACTGAATGCACACATACAATAAACAGTTCAAAAGTGTGGAGCGGTATCATCAGGGAGCAGACAGGAGGTGAAGTCAGATGAGTAGAGGATGGGGATGAGTAGAGGACCATACCAGAAGAACACACAAAGAGAGCCAACACACCTGAGAGGAGCAGGCTGCAGGTTGGTTGGACCTAGCAAGGACTTGAGGAACCAGAGGTGACAATGAGTGGATTCCGCAGAATGTGGAGCCATGTGGTGAGGTAAACCACAGCACAGGAAATCACAGGCAGCTGGACAGGTAAACTCACAACATAGAGCTGACTGGTAGTCTCTCCACACAGCCACAGGGAAAAGGCTAACAGAAACCAGGGACATGGAGGCAGAGCTCTTGGTCAATGACAGAAGCCTGAGTGGTTTACCAGGGAGCAGGCGAAGCAGCAGAGTCAGAAGCAGGCAAGGTTGGCAACAAGAAAGCAGTCTGGGATCACATGCTGAAAAGTCTTTGATGGGTATGACAAAGAACAATCAGTCAATGAGAGTCTGAAGCTGGAGTATTTATAGTGGCTATTGGTAATGAGCCACAGTTAAGCAACATTGGCTTGATGAAGTTGTTGTGGTGGAAGATGTGTGAACAGGTGATAGGCTGGCAGGTAGCTGTGGTGGAGAGGTGAGGTAAGTGGAGATTTACAGGATTAACTGAGAGAATGGCATGTACAGTATGGCAGGTCGGAAGTGCACACTGTGACACTTGTGGGTGGAGAGTTGCTGTCTATATTCAGTGCAACCAGCCACAGCTGTTTTCTTTGTTTGAACAGCTTGGAAAAACACAAGCATCTTTAAAATCTTCATATGTGAAGTTTTGTTTCAAAGTAATAGCACAACAGCACTTTCTGACTCGAACAGCTGACTTACAACATAATACAGTAAGTGGCATACTTGCGCTCCTGTGTAGGAACAAGCAAGTTCTACAGGTGAGAAAATGTAGCACCATAGAAGAGGACTGTCTGATGGTGACCAAAAGCGGTGAAGA
Organism: Epinephelus fuscoguttatus; assembly: GCF_011397635.1. NCBI lineage: Eukaryota > Metazoa > Chordata > Actinopteri > Perciformes > Serranidae > Epinephelus > Epinephelus fuscoguttatus. The sequence goes on from NC_064755.1 coordinate 7,869,598, forward strand.
TACACTGCAAAAACTCAAAATCTTACCAAGAATATTTGTCTTATTTCTAGTCAAAATGTCTCATTTCTAGTCAAAAAAATCTCATTACAGTTAAAATAAGACTCATCACCTAAAAAGTTACTTGTTTTTAGGCAATTTTCACTTGAAATAAGTAGAAAAATCTGTCAGTGGAGCAAGGTTTTTTTTCTTATTACAAGCAAAAAAAACTTGGTCCACTGACAGTGTACCCACATTGAAAAGGGTCCCCTTAGACTGATATTGATTTTTTTAGGTAGGCCTTTTTTTTAAGTGGCTATGTTACGCTTTGCTGCTAATCCTAATTGACAGCAATGCATTGCTGAGCTCTCTGGGGTGGTACTCCTGCACGTTTCTCCAAACTAAGAGCGTCCTGACTGCCATCTACTTTAACGATAACTTCCAGGTAGAAAATCGTCGTGACACATATGTAAAGTCAAGCCGGGCTGCGCAAACGCTGCCTCATTTAATTTAGCTCACCACTTTGCCATCAGACAGCCTTTTCTGGTGGGGAAATGACATTGTGATATCAAAGCCACCTGACTCCTGACAAAAACAATAATTTAATTTAGCAGAACACTGACTTGCTAGTCTACTGTAGTGCCAATTGGTAAGTGTGTAAGGTGAAGGGGAGCAAATATTCAAATATAGCAAACACTTACATTGATACAGATTCTTTAGGTGACTAAAATATACTTTGCTGTGGCCCCATCTACAGCAGTACACTGTTTAGCTTCAGTAGATTCGGTTTAGCAGAGATGGCAGCAAAGCAACAAAGTACATAAAATAAACACAGCAGAAACGTCAGAAAGGTCGGACCACAATGTTTTAGTACATATTTTTAAAAGTTACAGTTATGGCTGAAAATACCAACAGAAATCAACAAGTATGCAGTTTTTACATGTCTCTGCAATAGTAATCAACTGCCAGTTGTCTACCCGGAAGTAATTGTTGTAACCGTGATGTCACAGTGATTTGGTCTATAGGTAATACACAGACTATCGATAAATACCTCATACAGCCCTTCTTCTTCAAAAAATGGAACTATTCCTTTAATGTATCCCCCACAAGCTATGAAGAAGTGCATTTGTGTGAATTACAGCATAAATTAAACAACAATAAAACATGAAAATTAAATGTTACCTAAAAGGCCTACATGTGGAGCTTCTGTTCCCTGTCAGGGATCAGCTAATAATCTTGTGGGAAGAGAAGAAGTCAGTGAGAAGGCTAATGGAGGGATGATGGACATTAGCCTTTCAGTAATGTCCAGCAATCGTAATATAGACGGGACGGGCATGCCCTTAGAGAAAATGCAGAAGGTTAGTCGAGGCAGTGGTGGAGAACCCACAAGAATCCTGTCCCTGTGTGTCACCTTACCAACCACCACCTGGGCCTTCACCATCATCACATCTAGGAGGTGTATGAGGACAGATAGCCGTACAAGAAAATGTCATTGGCTTTTTATGTATTTATGTATGACTGCCTTCGTGTTGTGGGCATCTGTCATATTTTTAATAAGTAAGCCATGTCACCTTGCAGCTGTACATTGAAAGGCTGCAGCTATCAAACAGCAACTGTTTTCCAACATGGAGGCAAAACAGCAATCAGAACATTCTGTGAAAGACCTCAATTTGCATATGCATGTGTTACCATGCAGTTCACATCAGAGGCTACCTGCTTGTTGATGGAATGGACTACCTTTCAATTTGAGTTTTTCAGACTTTCACGTGAACGTAATTAGAATGAGTTGTATCTCGCCTTTTTCTTTTTTGCAGAATTCATCATTTAGTAAAAGTTGGAACAAGATCTGTTCATACACACATCACTGTGCAGTGGTGAAGAGGCACGCTAAATGAAATCATTGTAAAATAACCTCCACATAGATATGTGCAGTTTTCTTCCAATTTGACACATTTTTTCTTAATTGAAATGGTGGTACACTGCTTACTAAATACAGAGACCACACAAAGTACCGTACCTTTCAATGTGAGATATAAAGAGAGAAAAAAGCTCAAGGCATGAATATCAGAAAGCAAAGATGCTATTTTGTGAAATAAAGTGGCTGTTTTACAAGGACATGTTACATGGCATGACAGTCCAGCGTCATCAGTTAACCACAGACATGTACTGAAAATGTTTGATACAGTTGCTTTCAATTATCAGACTCTATACATCTCAGTTAATGACTTGTCTAGTCTAGTCTCGACTCAACATTACAGTATACTTCAAGGTTGTGACAGTAGTTGTACCACACTTGCCACAGCATGGTGCACGTTGTTCACTCAGGCAGCAAATTGCTGATGAAGGAACAAAACATATGAGCATCCACCTGCTGTGGGCACTGGTTGCTTTAACTACAGTATTTGTTATCAGATAATGTGAATTGATAATAGATTATTATTAGACAGGAGCAAGATATGTAACTTACTGCATGAGTTAAAATTGCACATTATCACTGAAGATACCTTTATCAATACATTAGTAGAAATGAATATCAATTCTTTATTTGACAGTGATGGTTATTAGCCTCACTAGTGCTATTTGGTCCCACACATTGGCACAGACTGAAATATCTCAGTGGCTACACACTTCCTGGGGGCCTGATCTAGCTGCTTAGCCGTATTTGACAAATAATGTAATGTGAAATAACATCACTAAAGCTGTTCTCATGCACTGTGCATATGCATACCTATGAAAAGTAATGCACCACAATTCGTAGGTATATTTAACCCATGTCATCATGAGCCAGTTATTCGTGTATAACACGTAAGCAGGACGTCTGCTTTCACATGACAAATGCACTGATGGGTGTCAATGAAGAAGCAGTATAAAGACTAAATACCCGCTTAGGGAGGCAGGTTGGTTTGGTGGATGGGTTGAAAAACACAGAACTGTCCCCCAGGGGACTGGTGTCCTCACCATATTTCTTTTATAAAAAGTAACCTATGGAACTTTACTTGCCTAAACCTATGCAACTTCTCTAAACCTAAGCTACGAAACCTTTCTAAACCTTAGCTTCGTAACCTCTCTGCACCTAAGCCACGTAACTCTTTATTATAAGTATGTAACTTAAGTTTAAGTCCGTAAGCTCATTTGCAGGGTGCCAATTTGTTAGATATCACTACTATTTTATGTGCATTTGTGTATATACAAACTATTGTCTGAGATATACGAACTGTTGTCTGAGGATAGATCACGTAACAGAAAAAGCAGTATCAAGACTGAATGTCTGCTAGAGGGGGCAGGTTGGGTTGATGGATGTGTCAAACAACACAGGACTTTCCCCCAGGGAACCGTGTGAAACCAAGTGAACTTTGATTTATTTTAAGGTACGTCCTCACCATGTTTCTTTTCCCAAACCTAACCTACACAACTTTACTTCTCTAAACCTAACCTAACTTAACATTATAAGTATGTATCTTTAGGTTAAGCATGTAACCTCATTTGTGGAGTGCTAATTTGTTAGATATTACACAAACCGTTGCATTTGCATTTTCGTAAGATATCATGCAAACTCGTATGAGGATATATCACTTAACAGAAGTTGGAGTGTGGTAATAAAGTCAATATCTGTTTAGATCTTTATAAACTGCTCAAAAAGTTCAGGGGAACGCTAAAATCACACATTAGATCTTTGTGAATGAATTATTCAAGTTGAAATCCTTACTAATGTGCATTGTATATTTGTTGAGAATAAAATTACATGACAATGGTCAGTGGAAACCAAAATCATCAACGCAGGGCTGGATTCAAAATTACAATAAATTTACAATAAAATATTGAAATCACAAACTGATTCATCTGCGTGAATTTTTCATGACAACTCACAATGTGACTCAGTAGTGTGTATGGCCCCTTCGTGCCTGTTTGCACAACGTCAGTGTGCTCCTGATGAGTCTGATGATGGTATCCTAGGGGATCTCCTCCCAGACCTGGATCAGGGCATCAGTGAGCTCCTGGACAGTAACAGTACTTGGAGGCATCGGATGCACCAATACATAATGTCCCATAGGTGCTCAATTTGATTTAGGTCAGGGGAATGAGGGCCAGTCAATGGTATCAATGCCTTCATCTCCAGGAAGTGGCTTTACACTCTGACCACATGAGGCTGGGCATTGTCCTGCACCAGGAGGAACCCAGGGACCACTGCACTAGCGTAAGGTCTGACAATCACAAAAAACGATTTTAGACCTAACAGCAGTCAGGATACCATTGACTATGACATGGAGGTCTGTGTGACCCTCCGAGGTTATGCCTCCCTAGACCATCACTGAACTACCGCCAAACTAGTTATGCTGGACGATGTTAGAGGCAGCATAACATGCACCACGCTCTCTTTCACTCCTGTCACATGTGCTCAGTGTGAACCTGCTCTCATCTTTGAAGAGAACTTGGTGCCATTGGTCAAGCTGCATGGTGTTAGACTGTGAGCACAAGTCCAACTAGAGGACATCAGGCCCTCATGCCACCCACATGGAGTCTGTATCTGACAGTTTGGTCAGGAACGTGCACACCAGTAGCCTGCTGGAGGTCATTTTGAAGGGCTTTGTCTGCCTGCCCTTTTTTTCCTCCTTGCACAAAGGAGCAGATACCGGTCCTGCTGCTGGGTTGATGCCCCGCTACGACCCAGTCCAGCTCTCCTTGTGTAACAGCCAGTCTCCTGGCATCCCCTCCATGCTCTTGAGACTGTGCTGGGAGACACAGTAAACCTTCTTGCAATCTCACATTTGGATGTGCCATCCTGAAGGAGCTGGACTACCTGTGCAAACTGACTGGGCTGCAGGTACGGCCCCACGTTACCAGTAGTGACAAGGACACTAGCTGAACACAAAACTAGAGATGAGTCAGTCAGGAAGGATAAGGAGAGAGCAACTGTCTGTGGCCACCACATATAAAACCATTCCTTTTTGCGGGGTTGTCTTGCTTTTGCTCTCTTTTGCACCTTTTGTCATTTTCATTGGCACCAAAGCAGGTGAAACTGATTCGCAATCACCTGTGCTTCCTAAATGGACAGATTAAAATCCCTGAAGTTTAACTAACTTGGTGTTTTACCATGACAACTAAATGTTTCCTTAATATTTTTGAATGAATGTTTGATAACAGACATTAAGAGTGGAGCCTCCTAGTCTGGGTCTGAGAAGCCACTGGATTAACATTCTCAGTTTTCCAGTTGAGTGTCCTACAGAAGCCACTACTACCAATGAAATATTGAGGTGTTTACAAAATCTCTGCCTCACTTCCTCCATGTTTGCCTCCCTCTTGCTCCCTGTTCTCCTTTCCCTCCACGCCCTCTCCTGCCAATCATATGCCAGTAATTATGCAGATTTCTCTCTTTAAAAACATGCTGCATTCAGAATTTACGTTCCTCCACCCTTCCCTCTACACCTCCCTCCATCCCTCCTTCACTGCCTAAAAATGGATGACCTCAACTTTATTTGGAGAAGCAATATTTCACACCATTTCACATTCACTCCTTCTATCTTTCCATCTCCCTCTCTCTCTTCAGCATCATTAGAGGTTGACCTGACAGGGAGGCGTGGTGTGCAGGGTTGAAGGGTATGTGAATGTGTGTGCACCCACTTTTTGGTGTCCTTGCTTGTGTATATTTATGTCAGCACGTGTCAGTCTGTTGGCATGCATGTGTAGGTGTGTTCACGCGCTTGTGTGCGTATGTCTGTGTGTCAGGGTGCCTTCCCGAGAACGAGATATGTGTAAAATAATGCAAGAGGAGGATGTGGTTTCTGTATAATGGGCTGACATTAACTTTCCTTTTCAACCCTACAACCTATTGAGCCAAAGATACTGTGTGTGTGTGTGTGTGTGTGTGTGTGTGTGTGTGTGTGTGTGTGTGTGTGTGTGTGTGTGTATATACGTGTTTGTGCTGACCTGATCCATGCTAACGTAAGAGATTTCCTGACAGGTAGCAGACATAGCGCACCTTTTTTTTTTTTTTAGTAAATGAGTTTCAAAACTCCAAATTTACTTGTAAGCCAAGCATGTGTGGTTTGACAATATTAGATCTATGAAAAAATTTCTTATACAAGATAATGCAACTGTTATTGATCAGGATGACGGAGACAAAAGCCCAAAGGTTGCTAGACTATATTGTTTGTGAATTACACTTATTTAGAGCACAGTCATATTTGGAAAGAGTTCCATAACCAGATAGTGGTTTTTGATTTGATGTTTTTGACGTAATCCCAAAAACTCTTTATTGCAGTTCTTCACTGCACTCACAAAAGGAATTATTCTTGTAGATCACCTTTCAGTTTCAGAAACATCGCACACACACACACACACACACACACACACACACACACACACACACAAAATTCATTATATGACAACTAATAAAAGGAAAATATATGTATAGGTAGAATAGGTAACACAAAAATGCACTGACCTCTCTCTTCATCTTAAAGTATTTTTTGAATTTTTTAATCTCTTCTTAACTGTACTGACATTGGAATTTAATGCAAGAGCTGATGCTGCTCTGTGTAGTATAAAAGGTAGATGTTTTATGTGCACAGTAAAACTGCCGCTTTACTTTGATTATCTGAGCATTACTGTAACACTTTCTTTCAATAATGTATTTGCATCAAACCCTCAACTGAAAATCCTCACATTGCAGGTTGTGACATTTTTTTCTTTGCTGGATAAAAACCAGTGTTTGCTTGTCTAAAACTGCAGATGAAATGTACAAATTACAAGTAGAAGGGCACTCACAGTGTTGGCCTCTGCTGATGAAAATGTCCTGTTTTTTTATTTGTACATACGGCTTGTGATTTGGATCTGCCCCCAAATTTAACTGGTTCTTCCTTGCCCATAGATTACACCAATCCACCCAGTCTCATAAAATCAGGCCAGTAGATTTTCCATAGTCTTCCTAACAAACCAACAAACAAACAAACTCAATTGAAAACATAACCTCTATGGTGGAGAAAATTGTTAGGCCACTGCTTGATGCACTGTTAGTTTAGCTTTGTACTAGCACTTAAATTGCATCTGTCCTGGCATATCAGCATCAGCTGTTTGCAATATGCCTACCAATATGGGGGGTAACGGTTCACAAAATTCACAGTTCGGTTCAATATGATACAGTGTTGTCTCAGTTCAGAATTTCTAGTTCTAGAAATTTGCTTGATTTTTAAAAGTTAAGATGTATGAGAATTAAAGTAACATAATTTAGGATTTTTTTGTATAAAGCAGGAATACAGTCAGGCTGAACTGCTGTGGCTGTGTGTTTTGTGATAATGCTAGCTGCTGAACAAGATGCCAGGAGGTGAGTCTGTAGCTGTGTTGCTCCTAACGACAGACCTGCAGGTTACTGGAGGATCGTCTATTTCTGGTCTGGTAATGGTGTTACTTACCATGTCACAACAAGCTAGCTCAGCCTAGCATGCCTCAGTGGAGTGGAATGTTTTAAGGGTGGGAGCGGCAGAGAGGATTTTGCCTTTGGAACACTGTCTAATTTGCATATAATAAAATTGCTGTCATGTACCCCAAATTTAGGCCAATCAGAAGAAATAGATACATTCAAGGAGGATTAATGGAACAGGACAATAGTTTGAAAAGAGTAGTAACCAAAATAGCCTTTATTGGCAAAAGTGCCACCTTTAAGTGCAAAACATAAGATATTTCAGATATGACTGAATTCCTTTTTTTCTTGTATCAGAAGTTAACAACAGCTCAGAAAACTGCACTGAATAATGCTTCATAGAACAACAAAACACTTCACAGTATGAATTACTAAATATGGGCCCAAAATAATAACTTCTGGCGGGCTCACGGGCTCACGGAGAAGAGTTGGAACATTAGCATGGCAGCCGACTAGTGCTAACGCCAACATCCCCACGCTTAAGCAGGCTCCCGGAACGTTATCATGGCAGCCAACTAGTGCTAACGCTAACGTCCCCATGCTTCTCGGCTCCGACTCACTGAGCCTGGCAGAGAAGCGTGGGGACGTTAGCACTAATGGGCTGCCATGCTAACATTTCAACTCTTCTCCGTGAGACCGTGAGCCCGGCTCCCGGCTCAGTTGGAGTTGGAGCGTTAGCGTGGCAGCTGAGTAGTGCTAACGCTAACAGGAAAGCAGGGAAATAGCTAAACATAGCAGAGACCGAGAGTGAGTGAAAAACATTGCTAACTGCTAAACTAAGTTGGCTGTTTAGATTTTATTTCCTCGCCCCTGTGGCGAGTGAATCTGCCTGCAGTGAAAGCGGGGGCTAACCGGTGCTTCCTCCTCATGTTCCACTTCACTCAGCTGCTAACACAGCAAGTTAGCCTCCGCTAGCTTCCCAGCTAGCGGCTCTCCGTTTGGATCCAACCGGAGCACCGAGCCCTGGTTTGTTATTCAGGTTAATGTGGGAAGAAGCAGCGGGTTTATCGGGCAGCTGAGTGAAGCTGATTTCACTTATTGCTCCTTTAAAGGCTTCAGAAAACATACAAGACACATTTTTAGGAAAAGTCATAGGAAGCTTATAGGTTTTATCTAAACAGAGTTATTTGCATTATAAAAAACCGTCATGGCGGCTCTAGGACAAGTGCACTTACATTGATCACTTCCATAAATTAAAAACGAGAAATTGGAGAAGATTGAAAAAATTGTTAAAATTAAATTAGGGAACTGATCACAGATGTATTGTCTCTGTGTGTTTTTACATCTATTGTTGCTTTTAATTTGTAGCTATACTTTTAATGAAGCTGACATGTCATGACAGTCAAGAACCCCCCCCCCCGAAATTCCCTGATCGCTTCAATGATGTCATAAAAGCGAAAAAGCGAGTCTGTTGACTTCTGCCACATTGACGAGCGATTGCAACTGAGCGATGAAGCGATATCAAAGGGGCGAACCGAGCGACAGCGAAAAAAAAAACAGGTCCAGTGTGAACACACCTTTAGCTGTATGTGCTAGCTCAATTAACACAGACATCGTATTTTTTTCCACAGAAATGCACAATAAAATACATTTTCAATCTCAACACACCCGGTTGTAAACAAGGGGCTGGAGATCAACACAGAGAGAGGGTGTGTGAGGTCATGCTATACTCCAGATGAAATTACACCCCTAGTTCTTCACATAGCGATTTTTTAATTCCTTCAATCTAGAAATGATGAATTTCACTTATTGCTCCTTTAAAGAATAAATCACATGGAAAGCTGGTGCTGCTCCACATAATTTAAAAGGTAACTTAGCCTACACAGAGCGGTGGAAATGTCCGTGCAGCTGCAGACGGGTGTGGCTGGATGGTTGATGCGTACATGCTGATTCGGGTGTTATCAGAGCCAATCCGTTTATCACTATGGCTTAATGATCAACTCAGTCAATAAAAACAACCCGTCCTGTGTTAGGAGTGTATGTCGCTGACAGAAAGAAAGAAAGAAAGAAAAGAAAAAAACGATAGAAAAGCAGCGTGCACCTCACATATTTTTTTCTCACAGTTGCACACGTTTGGCTGGCATGCAGAAGCACCATCTGTGTGTCTGTGTGTCGAGGGTGCGAGCCACAGCTTCAGCTGCTCAGGTAGAGAGGCTGTGTAGCCCAGTGTGTTTTTTCGCTGATTCGATCCTGCAGGTTCTCTGCTGGTACACTGGAGACGGGGATCAAGCAGTTTGTCTCACTCAGGATAGACTGTGCTTTTTTGGTTTATAGTTTTTGATTGACGTGCGATTTATTCGCATTTAGAGGGAATTATTTTTACCGGCAATTACCGGATAACGGAAACGTGGGCACAGTTATCTATATAAAATACACAGACTAACTAACTAACTGACTGACTAACATAAACAATTGAAAATGGAAAAAAAATAGCTTGCACCGTTAGCTCTGGTAAGGGAAACCGGCTGACCAGAAGTCACACACAAAAACACGGAAGTTGATCACTATTTACTTCCGTGTTTGAAAATAAGGTGAATAGCTCTACACATTGTTAAGCTGTAAAAATTGGGGATTACACTGTGTGTGGAACTAATGAGCGTTACACCTTGTTGAGCGCAGTGGCACTGAGAACATTATATTAAACGCACTGTATATTTTGTTTTGAAAATGTTTTAGTTCAACGTAGCATTCCATTTGTAACATGTAGGCCTACGGAACCAAAAGTCTCGTACCAAACGGTTCAAAGAAAATTTGTGGGTATGGTTACATCACTTGTAGCAATGGTTGGCTCATTCACAGCTGTGTAGCATGTGACATCAAGTTTTTTGTTTCCATTTTAACCATATGACTCGACTTTTTCTGTTTTCGACACTTTAACTTTTAGGGTGTATAACACTGCAGAAGCAACTTTGTCCTCTGTCAGGATGCTTAAAATCTTTTTCTGTTTATCCCAAAATATTTTTGTCTGCTGTTTCAGCATTTCAAATTATTTGCATGGATAAAAGGTGAACACTGTAGAAGGCTTTACCAATTTATGATGATGCTGTTTCCTTGTGCTACTTTTCCTGCTGAGGATAGGAGGGTGGAGAGACCTACGGAGCTAATTATCAAGGGTCACTTAACATCTCACCCTCCTTCCTTGTTACTCTGTCCTGCCTTATTCCTCACACACAAAACATCTATTGTGTACAAACTGATAGAAAAGGCACACATACATTTGTCGCTTCATTGCCTGAGGACCAGTTACATATTCATTTCTAAACCTTGGACTTTGATCCTGTGTGTGTGTGTGTGTGTGTGTGTGTGTGTGTGTGTGTGTGTGTGTGTGTGTGTGCAATACATTGATTTCACAAATTTAGATTGTTTTCACTTAGAAAAAAAACTTTGAATACAGGATTTTGAAAAGTGTGATGGAGAAGATGTGGCCCTGCAAGAAACATAAATCATAAACACCTGAATGAAAAGGAGATGAGAAGTTAAAGAAAAGGAAATTAAATAACATGAGACAAGGAAGACGAAAGTAAGAGACATACAAATAGAAGAACAGATAGGTTCAAAAACAAACCAAGGGCCTGAGACAGTGACAGGTCAACATGGTAGACTTCAGAGAGAAGAAAGGGAGATGAAGGGGAGGAGGAGTGAATGAAGGGATTTTGGAAGTGATGATGGGAGACATAAAGAGGGATAGATTCAAAGGGAAGGTGGAGGACGGTGATTTGGAGAGCAGAAGAGAGCAGGAGGGAAAGACAGAGGGGGGGATGGATTAAAAAGAAACAGAGGATGGTGGTGGAGGAGAGAAATGTGTGATTTGGCAGCAGGAAGAACATTCAAGCCAGCTTCACCCACTGAGTCCTCTCTCCTTCTCACTCTCATTGTCTTTTGTCAACATCTCACTTCTTAATATAAATTGATTGTGAAAACATCACATTTTGACTTATAGAAAACAAATAACCCTGAGTTGCCATCATAATAGGCATATTTACTTTAATATAATACAATCCCATTCAAATGCCATGCAATAAATTGGGCATCATCACACATCACGTTGGACCCTGGAGACTGGGAAGGTCCCATCTGGATCCCTGACCAGTTCCTCATAAATTTATGGACCATTTTTCTGGTGGTTGTAGCTATGGGCCACAGGTATAGTTAATCCAGTTGATGTGGCAATAGCTTTAATTAATTGAGCCAATCAAATCAATTGTTCACTGTGCATCGACAATTCTCTAGAGAGAACAACTGCATGAGAGATTTGATAAGAGATGACAGCATAGAGCATGAAGCAACTGACCCTGCTACTTCCTAAAACTGTGTCTGCTTTTTCTCCAGGTGTGTCACATTTGACGTCATGAACGTGCCAGAAAATGGGGTGAGTAAACATTAAGCAGCATGGGCTATATTCAAATGCCTGGACTTCACAGATTTTGCGCGTTCCTGGGAAGCCTGGGAGTGCTGAGGGCCATCCAAATCCACAATTCTTCATCCAGTCCACAAGGGATCTCAAATGGACTTTCTGCAGACTTTTGTAAAATCTGCTTGGGGTGCAGACTTCATTGCATTACGGATGTGACATGTTTTTTTTTTTCAATTGCCAACTAGAAAAACAAAACTTATGAATGTGTAAAATAATTGGTAGTTGGGCCTATAAAAATACTGCTTCAATTGTGTAGGGCACAAATAATATTCAACCACATCACAATACAGAAATCGTCTATGTTTAAGTGACACTGCATTTTTGTAACAAGTGTGACTGAACCCAAATGCAGCAATCAGTGACAGCTGGTACACAGTCTCTGGGTTCAGGGTCCAGGGAATGGACTGGGCCAAACTCAGAAGCAGGACTGAGAATGAGGACGTGAGTCCTTGGACCCGAACAGTTCAGTCTGCCAGCAGGCAGACGTAACAAAGATGGCCTTACTGATGGCATGGTTGAGAAGGGGAGGGGTCCAGAACCAGAAGACTAGTCCAGCAAATCATTAGAGCCGACAAGGAATGAGCAGCAGGGAAGTAGAGGCCAGGTGATGGATCGAGGAACCGTCAGGTAGGTTAAAGGAGGATACACACACAAGGCAGTGTGTGGTATCATACAGCCAGCTGCAGCAGGCAACTGGCACGCAGGTGGGAACACTCATGCTGAAACGTCATCGTAGGAAAATATCACACGGCCACAGGCAGACGGAAACCAGAGACGCTGAGGCAGAACTCGTGGGACAGACAGCTAGTGAGTTTACTGGGAAATAGATGATGTAGGCAATTCAGAGGCAGGCAGGGTCGGTGGAAAGTCTTGCATGGCGGTGAAGAACAATCTGGCAAAGAGTGTGTGTGCTGGAGAGGCTTGTATACCAGACTGATTGGCTGATGAGCTGCAGCTGTGGAGGCAGGTGAGTGGAATTGGGTGATCAGGTGGGAGAGGCTGGCAGGTAGAGTGGAAAAACACTGGGAGAGCAGGGGAGCAGAATGCAGGCTGTGACAATTTTATTATTGTAGCCTAAGGGACCGTACACATGCTGTGTCTTTAACCGCCTGCAAAATGCGAGGTAGGGCGCTGGGTGCTACTCTTGTCTTGTGTCTTGTGCCAGCTCTCAAGAGCGCAGTAGTAGGTTGCGTCTGAGGTTGCGTAGCAAACTTGACAAGCACTGTATCATAGCCTATTTACCCTAAATCCTGAGTGCAGAGCTGATCTTCTTCCAGGCACTCTTTGTGTGTATGCCTACTATCTGTGGGTCAGATGTAAAGCTAAACTGTTCCATATTTACCATAGACTTGTATTTACGGAAGAAGGGAAAGGTATCTTTTGGCTAGGATTGGTTGTTCTCTGTCACATGACATGTGGTGCACGCTGCTGCGTTCCAAAATTTGAACTCACTTTATCCCAGGGTGCAGCCCTGAAAAATAGGCACTTGGGAATGCTTGCATGCCGCAGCGGCATCGCTCTTGCGTGCTTCTACATTAAAAACAATAAATCTGAGGGTGCAAAAAACGTGGCATGTGTATGGCCCCTAACGGGCTGTTCTGTGTAACAGGTTAGAAATTTGGCTTATAATCTAAGTGATACCCAGTTTACTTAGTCATTGACCTGTCTGTATTCACAAACATTTTTGTTTTTGAATATGCATTGCTTATATGTTATATAGAGATGTATGAATATAATTTTGTTCACTCACAAAAAAGCCTGCACATCAGACTTATATTTTATCTGCTGGGACAGATGAGCAGACAAAATATGACAGCAGCAATCACCTTGTACATGTAGTTGCTGCTTGAATGTTTTCATGGCAATGAGTGAAACAAACTTGAGGCCAGTCTGTCAGCAGCTTGCAGTCTCTGTCTTCACAGACTATGTGATGACGTCACAGCACGTACAGTATAATTGAGCTCTGCCGTTGTTTTTTAGGGAGTCATCACTTTGTCTCCAGCTACTTTTTAGCCACCAAATGTGTGTTTTTACAGTGTTTTTTTTCACTGCCACAAAAAGCTGTTGTTTTTTACGGAGACATTGCTGCGTTTCCTGCAGGGATATTGCCACAAAACGCAGTTGTTTATTTCACCAAGATGTAAGCAGTTTCTCTAGCTGTGATTGTGCCACCAAAACTGGGTTTTCTATGATCCGTTCCTGACCAAGTACATTTTGTGCCCAAACCGAACCACATGTTAACCAAAGCATTGCTGAAACGTCCAAAATAATGAAGAAATATCTGGTGATGAGGTTACACAAAATGCTATCAGTTGACACCCCTGTTTTTATTCATTTATTTACATTAACACAAGATGTATGTACGTAATGCAATTTATTTGCAATGGGTTTACATTGGCCAACATGTCAGAGCAGCACATTTATCAATGTAGTCAAAAGAATGGACGTGTCTGCCAACAGTGTCTTTCATTAAAAACATTTGAAAAAGAGAGACAATCATAAAAATCAGTAACACAAAGCAGTTAACAAGCTGTGTGTAAAACCACTGTCAGTGTTTCTAAATGTTGCCACTCAAACTGCGGTTAACTGTCAGTGATGATTCCATTTATAAAGCATCTTCTTCAAGGTATAGTTGGAAACTTTTACTAAAAAACAACAAAAAACAAAACCCCAACTTCTTTTCATATTACACTGTCACTGTATTCACACAGCACTAAATGAGAAAGGTAGTTTGTGAAAATATATATATAAACATAAATATATTCCTCTGGCTATTCTATTGCCAAGAAGCATTTCTGATGGTCTTAGCACCTGTAAACAAAAGCACACAGCTTTCAATCAAGCAGTGGTTGGTAGAGTACTGAAAATCTATACTTAAAGGAACACTTACCTTTCTGGTAATTTTACACTTTTCTTTGTTTAGGTTAAAATGCTATTAATAAGCTGATGACACACTAAAATGTCAGTGAATTCCACCACAGATCAAAACTCATAATTACACCATTCTCATATGGTTCTAAGAATGCAATGATTGGTAGGAGTTTTCTCCTCCTGTCTGTCTTCCCCACGTGGAGGTCTGTGAGACAACAAACAGGCTAGTAACAGGGACGCTTGTGGACATAAACTCTTTTTTAAAAAAAAAAAAAAAAAAAATACTATCTGTTTTATGTGTAGTGACCATTGATGAGTATGAGAAAGTTATTTTCATGAAAGTTACTAACTGTTGCTTTAATGTGCGTAAGGCAGTACCTCTTTAGCTGCTACATGTGACAAAGAAGTGGGATTCACTAATAACTTACATTGTGCAGAGGTGTGTCCTTTTTTGTCCCATGAGCTTCCATATCTTTCCGTCTTAACCAGAGAGTGAAGTATACCTGCCATCTGATCTCTCAACATGCTTGTACTGCGGCACTCAGTGATGTGTGTGTGTGTGTGCGTGTGTGTGTGTGTGTGTGTGTGTGTGTGTCAGCTTTTCCATCACTGGCCCTTGACAGTGGGGTGTCAGAACTCACTGACAGCTGACCCACACTGCCTGCATGACTAATGAATACATGCGCGCACACACAAACACGCACACACTTCCTGAAATTTCTCCAGTATGCATCAATGCACTTTTCTCTCCTACACTCAGTTTCTCTATCTTCACACTTATCTCTCTTCTTCCAATGTGAGCAGCATGTGTGTGTGTGTGTGTGTGTGTGTGTGTGTGTGTGTGTGTGTGTGTGTGTGTGTGTGGACAGCTGTGCACTACCGATCTTCCGTCCTTCCCTGTGGACAGTTCACACTGTGCAGGTGTGCACCAGCTCTCCTCTATGTGTCCTACACACACACACACATACTCACACACACACATACATGCACAGCTGATGGGAGAGAAGGTGACAACTGAGAAGAAGAGAAATCAAGTTGAAACGAGTGTGAAAAGGAGAGAGGCATAGTTGGAAACACAAAACCCAACTTCTCCTTTCACCTTGATGCTGTCATCATTAAAGCCAGTTTGTTTTTAGTATTATTTGGGTCTGCACCTCATTAGGGGTTATGTGGAGCTGCCATAATACATGGACCAGGACAAAAGCACAAAACACCTCTGGCTTAAATCCTTTTCATGTTCTGAATGATCAGCTCATGCAGATAGATAGGTGTTACTGTAGCATCCTGTTCTATTTTGCTGTTACCTGTTGATCCATCTAGGTTGATCATTTGATTGGCTGGCACCTGTGCTGAGTAGTTGGCTGAGTCTATATAGGCAGGTCATGTTAGCTATGTTCAGACTACAGGCAAATCAAACTTGTTTCTCCAAGCAGATCTTGAAGACAAACTGGTGCTTTTATCTATGATTAGCAAAGAGCTTTACCAACAACAATTGATGGAACAACTATTAAACTATTAAAAACAATGTCCAGTTATGTTTTGGCCACTCCAAGGTGGTCACCACCACCTCAAAGTGTGAAAAATTATTTTATTGTTTGTCGCACAGGTCATTTCTAGGAAAGTTCCTTGACACTTCCTAGAAGATGGATTTAAAAGTAGTCTAGCTTTTGAATTCCTGTTAAAATTGTTCTTACTGAAAGTCATCTTTTTGGTTGATCTTGGTCCTGTTGCTTATTCTGACAGACTTTGATAGCTCTCAGATAAAATAGCCACCAGCCAAATGCTGGTAAAGTATTTTGTGGGTGTATAAGTAGCTTACTCATCAGCCTAAAAAAACAATGGTAATGTACTGAGTGGCTTTTAGATTTAGGAATCCACAAGCCACAGTAGCAGGTGGACAAAAAAGTGAATTTCCAACCATGAGACGCACCAGAATTTGTTTGAACCAAACCAAAAAGGTGATGGTGAAAACATCCCTAAGCTTTTTCAGTTGCTACTGCCCTTCAGTGTTCACACAATAAAACACTGCACAATTACTGGAGAGGATGAACCTCTCATATTCATAAATGACCTGAAGTCTGGTTAATATGCAGATGACTCTGCAGCACTGGTTTTCCCATAAAGATAAAAGCATAGTTGAACATTTGCTGAACACAGAAGTTCTCAATTCAGGAGGTGGATGTCACTCAGTTGTCACTCAAAAAAAAGAAATCATAGGTCAACTTGGTCAAAGTTGATATTGTAAAGCATTTCCACATGTAAACAAGTTAATTGGTAACGGATTAAAATATCATGATTGGGTATGAAAGGGGAACAGTGGGCTCAGTCATTCATAAGCAAGTATGGTCATGAGCAGTCCAACAGCGTAAGAACAAGTTGTCTTAAAGCACAGTTGCAAGGAATTTAGGGATTTCACCTTCTACAATCCCTAAAATCATCAAAAGATTCAGAGAATCTAGAGAAATCTCTGCACGTAAGGGGTAAGGCTGTAAACACTGATTGCCTGTGACCTTTGATCCGCAGCAGCACAGCATTAAAATTGACTTGATTGTATAAAGGATATTACTACATGGGCTTAGGAACACTTTGGAAAACATTGTCAGTAAATACAGTTCATCTCTGCATCTACAAATGAAGGTTAAGACTCTAAGATGAAACATGAAAGCCATATATGAACAACATCCAGGAACCCCACCGACTTCTCTGGACTCAAGCTCTGAGATGGACTGACATAAAATGGAGAAGTGTGCTGTGGTCTGGTGAGTCCACGTTTCAGGTTGTTTTTGGATATCCTGGACATCGTATCTTCTGCCCTAAAAAGTAAAAGGACCATCCAGATTGTTACCAGCTCAAAGATCACAAGCCAACATCTGTGATGGTCAGTGTTGGGCTTTTACTCTGAAAATGTAATAATACTTATTACTCATTACTCTTTTCAAGAATTATAATATTACTTTACTTATTACTCCGCCAACAGTAATTCATTACAGTATTTATTATATTACTTTCCCATTATATCCCATGAAATTGGTAATTGCGTATCTCCCCAAAAGTCAGATGTGTGCCTCTGTGAAAATGTCAGAGTAATCGCTAAGGCTAGATAGCATGCAAATGATTTTTATTTTTTTTTATTTACCTGGAAGTCTTCATTTACCTGTGATTGGAATTTTCCCATGGCTCTGCCTGGAAGATGAACCCAGCAAGCATTTTTTGGTTTAAAAAACGTCTAATAGCCGTCTACATGAAGGTCTGACGTCTAGGCTAAATCACGGCTGAATTTGGGCTGTCAGTGAAAATTTGGTAGACGTGTAACCATAGCAAGTGTAGACATCATCAATTATACGGCTATGTAGAGACCATGTCCAAAAAATGGAGATAAACATATTTTAATTATTGTTGACTCTCCATACGTGATTGAATATCATACCGCACGCCATCTGCAATGGTGAAAATTACATTTAATCAATTTCAAAATTAAATCGGCTAGATTTGGGTTACATGTAGCTAGACTAAATCGGAGCTAAATATAGCCAATACGTTTAAATTACGACTATTGCTTGCTGGCAAGAGTCACTTGTGGAGCAACACTTCATCCACAACATATACCGCCACAAGCTTCATTATTTCTTTATAGCTGCAGCTGTCCACGATTAAAATCCAGTTTTGGTTGTTTAGCCAGTGTGGGGCTACAGCCGACCTCCGCGGCCAAGGAGGGTGGGGTGGTGGGGTGTATTTCCTGGAGCTTCACAGTGTGATGCTGTCGGTTGTAGTAGGTGTTTCAGACTGGAGGTTTAAGGATGTGTTTTTTGCGTTTTTGTTTTGTGAGTGTTAGTATGACACCTGCATCAATAGTGTTCCTCTCATCTTTCCCCTGACAAAATCAAAGTAGCTGTTTCCAGCTGCTAAGGTAAAAGTTTCCAACTTCCAAACTAGCTTTCTGCTTTGTGACGTGCCTGCACAGCGTGACAATTATGAAAATGAGTCCCATGTGATTGTTGTATTTCACGTCCGTAGTGACGTGATAACAAAAGTAATGCTGTAATGACTCGATGGTTTGGAGGTCACTGTAATATTATTACCAACATTTTATTAGTAATTAGTTACACTACTCGTTACTGGAAGATGTATTTTGACAGGTAATATTATTACTAGTTTTTAGTAACCTGTTACCTGCCAAACACTGGTGATGGTATGGTGGTGTGTTAGTGTCAGTAGAATGATGGCTAACTTACTCATCTGGGAGGACTCTGTTAATGCTGCAAGGGACATACAGGTTTTGGAGCAACATATGCTGCCACCCAGATGCCTTTTTCAGGGACGTCCCTATGTATTCCAGCAGCCAAATGCCAAATCACATTCTGCACGTTACAACAGATACTGGTACGATACAACAGGTATGATACTGGCCTGCCTGCAGTCCAGACCTGACTCCCATTGAAAATGTGTGGCACATTATAACATGCAACAATGGAGACCCAGGACTGTTGAGCAACTTAAGTTTCATATGAAGCAAGAATGGGAAAGAATTTCATTTCAAAACCGTCAACAATTAGTATCCTGAATTACTAAACACTTACTGAGTGTTGTTAAAAGAAAAGGTGATGCGACACAGTTGTAAACATGCCCCAGTTCCAACTTTTTTGGAACGTGTTGCAGGCATCAAATTCAGAATAAGTGTATATTTACAAACAAACAAAAATACAGTTTATGAGTTTGAACGTTAAAGGTCGTGTCTGTAGATTGTTTTCAACTAAAAAAATGTTTTCAATCATTGCATTCTGTTTTCACTGATGTTTCACATGTCCAAACTTTTGGGGAACTGGGGTTGTATTATTGTTTTTATGATTAATACTTTTGTGTGTCATTCTTGCCATGTCAGATCTGCTGACTTGAGTCTTGCTGTTTCCCAAAATGTTGGACATTTGGATGAACAACTGACATCAGCATTGCCATCCTTAGCTAGAGTTAATATACTGGTTTCTCACAATAAAATCCATTTGAGGCATGCCTATACTTAATGTGGCAGAAAACAGACACACAGTCACACTGTCCATGTGTGCCATCGCTTCAGCTTACACCATCTTGGAAGATATTTGGTGGATAACCAGCAGTATCTGAACAGTGAAAAATGGGAACCTGTGGCAGCTCTATGCAGACAAGCAGACACGCACCACTTCCCTGTCTTTCTCTCTGTAGCGCGTGCGTGCGCACACACACACACACACACACACACACACACACACACAAGAATTGATGCCAGTCTTTCCTGTGAGGGCAGAGTCAAGTGTTCCGTTGATGTTTTTCTCTTTTCATGAATATTAATGAACCGCTCTCTCCATCAAAACACAACCGGTACTCATTTACACAGAGAGCAGTGTGCAATCACACACACAAACACACACACCCACACACACGCACACACACACACACACACACGCTACACTGAGATGGCACATATGCCTGCACACTTATACTGTATTAACGTTAAAAATGTGCAGTGAATCCCCCAAATCTGTCATCCACCTATTTCATTGACTACCTTTTACTGAAGTGATAAACAGGTGATCTGTGATGATGTATGTTTCATTTAATGCATGTTATCAAGTGTATTTGACAATGAGTCACTCAAGAGGATGTGTAACTGTTCTGTTGTTTGATTGTCTTCCCCTCGACACCAAGATAGATCGATAGATTGATAGATAGATGTGCATTGGGGACACATAAAGAAGAACAGGGCAGGAGAGATAACATGACATAACCAATACAAATGAGATAAATAATATATCACACTATATGAAAAGAAACAAGAAAAAACAGAACAGCACAGGGAAAAAGCACAGGAAAAGAGAAAGTTTAAAAAAATCAAGTAAATTGAGTCTAAGATGAGGATAACAAACAAAAGGCTAGGAGCAAGACAAAACTTTTGAAAAATGACAGGAAGAGGCAATGATAAAGAGAACAGAGACTTGACAGGCTAGCATCAAGAGAGAGAGGGGAAGAAAGATTAAGTATTTAGTGCGGGCGGGAGGAGTGGGACAGTTGGGTGGGCGGTTCGCTGATGCGCGAGGCTGAGGAGTGCTGTACCCAGATTTGCAGTCAATTAAGTTGGATTTACTGGGCCCATGATGAGATCCTTACTGACTGTGTGTTTTCATATTGGACTGGGGGTACAGGTAAGCCCTGATGTTCCCCCCCCCAACACCTCCCCTCTGCCTCTCTTATTGTCTCCATCTTCCTCACTCACCCTCAGCTCCGATGCGTCCAGGGGGCTGGGCTGTGGCAGCCACTGGTAGAGTGTTAAGAGCCGCCAGTAATCAAGACTAAACCTTCCCAGACGCCTGACGAGAGGAGCCTCACAAACAGAACGCTTTATAAAGGGAGAAGTGACACACATACCGGATGCAGGTGCGAGCACATGCCCCTGGTGGCAGAATACACTGAGGGGAAGCTATATGTTGTGATGATGACAGGACGTGTCAGACACAATGGTATAGTACATAAATGGACATAAAATTGATGATGAATTATTATCCTACACACTTCCCCTCACTCAAGGTGCCATAAGTCACACCAGTAGCTTAAAGGAATACTTCACCCACAAAAAGATCATTTGTACAGTATATCAGTTACTTGAATTTAAAAGGAAAACTCGATGGAGAATGAAAAATCCCAAATTGGAGAATATTTCTGATGAACACATCCTTTCACAAACTTTCTCACATTAACAGTGCATTATAATCCAAGTCTCATTTATCCAGTCATATGCTTTGTACTTCCCAAACACATTTTTCGCTAAAACCATACTATATTAAACACGTCTGCATGTCAGAAGCACACCTGAGGCCTGTACTACAAAGCAGGATTTGGAGTTAGCGAGGTAACTTCACGGTTAGCTCTGGGTTTTCAACACTGCAAAGCTGGTTCTCTTTTTACTGGTATCTGATATCAAGCAAGGATTTCAGAGCTTTTTTTTTTTGTTTGAAACAGCTGCTGGATGTTAATTAGAGCTACTAGACTGAACCATAAAAACAAAAGTTGTGGGCTGGGAAACCAAAACAATAAGCTGAGAGACACCAAAGGCTCAGTAGAGCATAGGGAAACTGCAGTCGGGTGATACTTCTGTGTGTGAGTTTGTCCGTGTCTTTAAGATTATACATAGTCATTTGACCCATAATTAATTGATGTTGCAATTGTTAATATGCAATATGTTATGTTATGTGTATTGATCTATTTCAAATGGCCATTTCTACAACAACATAACATCACATTGAAAACTAGTAATGTTGCAATATCTTGTTGTATCATATACGTATTTGCTTGTAATTCACCATTAAATATTTTAGTTGTTTTTTATTAACGACATGATTTTTACACAAACAATAAAGAGTTTCTCAACATATTTGCTCTAATTGCATTTTCATTTGCTGATTTGCTGATTAAAAACACTCTGGTGCTGCACTTGCCTTCATGTACTAATTACTGCACAGCAATCATCAGTTTCTGTTTCAAAGTTCATTGTATTAAAACACTCATTAAGATCATTAGTTTCATTGCTAATGAAGTGATACATATGTGCATGTTGATATGGTTTTTGCTTTTAATTCTTTTAAAACAAATCAAGGGTACTTAAAAGCCTGCAGATGAAGCACGCCTTCTAATTTCAGCTGCCTTACACACATCCTTACAGATGCATATTTGCTGTTAAATTGACAAATAAAAACAAATGGGTAGGGGTGTGAGTTACCCTACAGCCAGTTCATTACAATTTTTATATTGATTCAAAGAGCCTGGTTTCCAGTGCATCTTACCTGGTTAGGTCCTGTGCTGCATGGGAAATGTTGTTTCCACTTTATTTGGAGTAAATGAAAACAGAGCAGGCCAGTTGGCCTAAGTTCAACTGAACAAAGACAGAAGTGTCACTAATGGAAACTCACACGCCGACAGAAAGCTTAACAGAGAAAATGAAGACAAGACACTGTAAGAGACAGACAGAAGTGAGGTAAATATGAGTGGGAGTCATAGGGGAATGCAGACAGCAGGATACTGACAAGAAAAAAATGTGACAAAGAGAAGAAAAATATAAAGAGAAACCAGAAAGAGATATGGAGGAAAAAAAAGTTTAAAGTTAGGAGTGAGAAAGGAGAGGAGATAGGGGGATAAATTTGAGTGTGGCCCATTAGCTGTTGTTCTCTGGATGCTATGTTAGCAGTTTACACACACACACACACACACACACACACACACACACACACACACACACAGTGCCAACAGTTTACACAGCATTTTATTTCTCCCATAAACAAAGAGTAAAGCCCAGCTTGTCCTCGGAGTGGCCATATATTATAAACGGAAAACCCTGGAAGGCTACAAAGACTGTGTGTGAGTGTGTGTATGTGTGTGTGTGTAACACAAAGCTGGTCAGGTGCTTCCAGGAGTTAACTCTCTACATATCTTACTTTCTTTGTGTTAGTGTTACAGTTATTGCTTTTAAACTATGTTGATGGCAGAAACATCCATGTTGTGTAATATGTAAGTAGGCACTCACCATCAATACAACACGGTTTACAGAAACACTCAGTTGGTTCAGTGACAATTGAACCAGTGCAATAATTTGAATATGGGATTTAAGTGTAGCTATCTGCATATTTTTTATTTCTCTTTGCATTTTCTTAGAATAGATGAATGTGTGTGTGTGTGTGTGTGTGTGTGTGTGTGTGTGTGTGTGTGTGTGTGTGTATCTTTTTTGTATTTGAATACAGAGAGATGCTTAGATATAGTTTTTCTATCTTCCTTTTGCCCCACAAGATAGTGCTCCTTCATCTTTGCTTACAGTTCCAGAAGATGCTTCTTCTGAAATTCAATGAGACACTTTCAGGACTCTGGGTGATGCCACAACAGGTGGTGTGGTCTAGAATGAAAATGGAATCCTGAATACTAAAGCTGCGATCATCAACTGGGTCAACCCATCCAGCCCGCCAAAACAGCCATCTGGCCTGCTGAACATTAATGAATTCATCAAATTTAAGGAGGAAAACATGCTTTCCAGTATTTCTGATATCCAGCATTTTATTTCTTCTTATATTGAAGTATATGTATATCCACTGAAAGTGCTTGTTTTTGCCACTGACAGGCTCAGATAGTTTTAAGTGTGTGCGACAACTTACTGTATGGATGTCACAGTTCAAGTTTCTTAGGTTGTGTTTTTATTCATTCATTCTTCCTCCCTTTTGATGGCTTCACCTGTGTCTGTCCTGCCCTGATCAGCGTCACCTGTGCCTTGTTATCCTTCCCCTCACCACAGTATTTAGTGTGTGTCTTGTTTTCTCTCTGTGCCAGTTCGTCTTAGCTCCTTCTGTGTCTAACGTTCAGCCTTTTGTTCCCCCGTGCCTCTTTCTTTCTTTTTTTTCTTTTTTTTTGATATTGCCTGTTTTTTGATTCTGCCTTGTCCCTTTGGATTTGTTTGCCTCTACTGATCATCCTGTGTGTACCGAACCTATCCTTTGACCAGTAAAGACTCATTTACTTACCTGAACTGCCTCTTGAGTCGTGCGTTTGAGTTCATTCTCTCCTGGTTCACCAGTTTTAACAATGGAGAGGCTCCCTACAGGGGTCGCCCTTTTAATTAAGCAGTAAGGTCCTTTTTGTTTAACCAGAATCAGCCCCAAAATCACCATCGCCAAACACACCAGACTCCATTTATATAAACACTGATTTAAATGTGTATAAAGACATTATATTTTCACATCTAAGTGGGTGAATTAAGTTTTTTTTTTCAGCCAAACCACAACTGGTGATTGTTGGAACAGTGGAAAGATAAACCAAGATAGTTTTGTTTTAGGATAGCATTTTTGGACTGTTTCTGGTTAAACAAAAAGGATCTTATACTTTAACAAAGAAGTCAACCTTATAGGGAACTTTTCCCTAATGTTATCAGACACTTAGAATAACAAAAACAAGCACTTTTAGTTAATGTAAACTGACTGAATTGCCGCAGTGATTACATTGCAGCCTGTTTTGCTGCACTGATCTCACTTAATACTGGACCAGTTTTAAAAATTGTTGTTCCGATTACTCAAACACAAAAACATGGGAAAATAGGAACCAGGTTGAAAAAGTAACCTTTTAAATGATAAAATATGAATAAATAATTATAAAATAGAAGTCTTAAACAAGTGATGAAAAAGACTTCAGAGGTCATTTGTATATGCACTTACTTGGGAGAAACCCAATAACATTTTTCGATATAATGAAAATCAAAACATTCACACCCTCTGATGTGATGTTGTGCCCATTTAATAAATGTAGGGTAGGAAAGTAATCCTGATTTTGCTGACTCTTTGCATCTGTAGAGAAGAAGACATGCGGGGTAAAACAGCGATCACCAGTCCAAAGAGATGGCTGAACTTGTGATCTCTTTTGATAATCTTTTAATCCAGCCTCTGCAGGACTGTGGGATGAACAGATGGATGGGAGAGCAAGAGGTAGTGATAGATATAAACTGAGCTGAGATACACACACAGTGGGGGAACGCAACATAGGTGCTTGCAGTAGAAGACAGGACATACAATTATCACTTTCAAATGCACACATAGAGAGAAACACAGGGAGGGACAACAAACTGGCACAAGACCCTTTGAGGGAGGACACACACAGACACACATTCGCTGCGAGTCCTAGCTGTGTGAAGAGTGTGTACTAATTGTTTTGCTAAGCGTGTTAATTGCAGCTCTCATTGGCTTCTCCAAATGTCTGCACTTCCTGCTGATACACACACACACACACACACACAGAGACAAGCTTTAATAGACACAGACGCAAGATATTTTCCAGACTTAAAAGATGGCAGAGGAGTCTAGTGTATCCCCAAGTAAAAAAAGCCAATTATTTATTCTCTTTGCTTTATTTGGATCCCCATTAGCTCCCACAAAGTGTTTCCTGGCATCCCCATTAAAAAATAAACAGCAATTTAAAAATCACAGTGTAAATGAAACAGAGTGAATGCAGCCCCAAACGTAAAACAGAGAAAATAAGTGAAGTAATTTTGCAATTCAACAGAAATTATACATAGGCTACAAAAAAAAAAAAAAAAGTTTTGTAAACACAAAATAAATTTCAAAGATAAAGACCATTGTTATATTATTTGTCCAGCACTGGCAATGACTGGATGAAATTCTGGGTGGTTACTCTTCAGCAGAGTCCTGGAAGGGTCCGTATTTGAAAACCGACATCTGCCCATATGCGTAAAACTCAGTACCAGAACCACCCCTTTACCTGCCATTATGTCTAAGTCAAAGCCGCTACCATTAATAAAAGTCCCTTGACCCGACCTGCACCCGTGAATAAACATACAGGCTACAGTCACTCACATTAAGCTGGGCTCACTGTTCATGAATTACAAATCCTAAAAGGGTAAAAGTCTCTTCCACTGGCTGTGCTCAATGCCAGGAATTGCGGCTTGATAACAGTGATTTAAATGTCAAAATATTACACATATGCTGCACATCATTTTAATTAAGGCCAAAACACACCAGCGGCGTACGACGCGCGTCAAAACAGCCGCCCCCATTATTTTCTATTTACAAACCCACACCGGCGGCGGCTCAACACGCGTCGACGTGCCGTGCCGCAGCACTTTACGCTATTGTCCTATTTTTCCAGTGTCGCCGCCCTTGAAAAAGCGCTATTTTGTACTACCCAGCCTAGCAGACTGGAGTGTGCAATAGAAATCTGGTTGACGCCCCGCAGCACGACGCTTTTTGTTGTGTGTTGGGGGCGGCACTTGACTTGCGTCAATGACGCCGCTGTCACATGACGCCGCCGGTGTGTTTTGGCCTTTAGGTTTATTCTGAAAAATAAAAGAGATATTTTTGCCCACCCGCATGCAGTTAATTTTTACTAGGGCCCATACCCATGAATATATATATATATATATATATATATATATATTTGTTTATATCTATCTATATAGATAGATATATATATATATATATATATACATAGATATATATATATATATATATATATATACACCTACCAGCATCTCTAAAGCTAACAGTAACCATTCCTTAATTACCAGCATGTAAATTCCTGCTGTCTTGGTTGCCAGTACACCAATGCTGCCCAGAAGAACTGGCCAGACAAACAGCTATCAGCTAAGAAGTAGTTTAATGCAACTCCCCCCAAACCACAAAGTGATGCTTTTACATTTTTATCTTTGTAAGGTTTAAACAAACAACATATAATGTGTTAATTTGTCAACATTATATGCTGGTAAGACTTTTTAGGCTGCTTAGTCAAAGCAGAGCTATTTACATCTTAGCTCTAGCTTCATAATCAGCCCAGTTGCCAGAAAAAAATGTTGGCTTTTGCACATTTCATATGTGTCATATTAACATTTCTAAAGTGATGAAGTATATGAGCTGACTTTTTCATCAGGAGGTGGAGAAGATGTTAGGTATGACAGCTGACACCTGCCAAGCTGCAGACCACTGTTCAAGACCAAAAAACATGAAAAACTGTTGTGAATACATGAGTCCTTGCTGTGTTTCCAGCAACTTTTTAGGCACCTAATGTGGGTGTTTTGTAGCGACTCATTCCTGTGTTTCCAGCAGCCTTTTAGGCACCAACCATGGATGTTTTTTGATGACCCATTGCTGTGGAAAACCACAGGGCATAGTGTCATAAAAAATGGACTGATTTTTACTGAGACATTGCTGCATTTTTTGCCAGCATATTGGCAAGACAAGCTTTTTTACCAAGATATCGCTGTTTTTTCAGTAGCAACTGTACCTCCTAAACAGGGTATTTTAGGCCAAAACGTGATTGTTTCATAACAATACCCAGCTGTCTTTTTTTGGTGCATAAACCTAACCACAAGTTTCACACAGCAAAGTTTCAACATACCTGCTACATAATAACATGCAAATGTAACATATCCATGGTTTGCAGGAACATTCAGTGCCAGCATTATTTGTAGTTACCAACTTGTCAAAAAAATTGCACATGTGCGAGTGGTCAGATTATTCCTTTAAAAGAGGATGTGACATGTACAGAAAATGATACATATTGCAGCTGGTTTAATTGGAAAATGACTTCATATACATCTAATGTATACTGTATGAAGTCAGAGAGGAGATGACTCTTAAAAAAGAACAGCACTTGCATATCACATACAGCACTCAAATTGTAAACAACAAGACAATCAATACTAGAGAGCAACTCCCTCCCACACTATAGAAATGACAGAGGACTCTGATGTAATTATATATATATATATATATATATATATATATATATATATATATATATACAGCATCCTACTCCACCTTGGACTAATGTTGAATGCTATAGCTGACCACGGAGATTGTTTAGTGTGGCCTTATTCAAACTCAATGACAGTGCAGATAGTAAAAAAGACATTGCTGAGTCTGGATTTAAAGATAAACAGGTAAAGTCATCCAGGATTATACTGTAATCTGACACATAACCCACAGCATTGATAGGAAGACATGTCAGCGAGGTACAGAGTGTAAATGGGATGACAAGGAATTTAAATAATTACACTTACTGCTGAGTGCAGCTTTAGTTAGATCTCACAGCAAAGATTACCCAGTGCAAGTGCAAACCATAAAATTGTATGAAAACTTCTTTAAGCTGATGTAAGATTTTAATTCTCACATTCACCCGCACTGTGTTGGCACAAGGACTGAGAGATGGTGTATATACTTAACACACACTGCTGAGTGAGGTTTTAAAGACACTATCTGGAAAGGCATTCAGGTCTCCGCAGTAATCTGATACAAACACTGCACTGCTGATCGGAACATACTACCTTGCAGTATAGACAAAATGTTCATGTATTGCTGAATGCGGTTTCACCAAGTTAGTGACAAAGCATATAAGAGAGAAATTTTGCTGAACAGACTTTCAAAAAGGCAAATCTGTGAAGTCACTTTGAGTCTGAAAATGACAAAGGACTCTGGTGTAATCTGATAAACAGGCTGTTAGGTACCCAGCCAAATGTCTGATTTAAAGAGATGACTGGTGGTTTGCTAATAGGACATGTAAACGCACACCCTATGCATGACAAAATGCTGCACAAGGGAGCCTGCAAAGTGTAAAGCTGGAGGCCGTCTGGACAAATAACACTATGTAAAATGTTTGAAGGGAGGCTCTCATGTTCCAGCAAATTTCGATATTAACTGTGTTTGTATTGGCTGAGAAAATGCAATCCTTCCTCTTCACAGTCAATCCGAGACTATTTCTGTAGGGTCACTACAATTCCCAGTATTCTTTGCCAATGCCAGCCAATGCTGCCAGAGATGTTAGCTAGCAATTTTTTTGTAAGAGCATGCAGCTTGACTGACAAATGTTCTGTATAAACACAGACATGAGCATAAAGTTCAGGCTGGACACCAAGTGCCAGCTGGCATCAATGAGGTAAGCATTTCTTTCAACTGATCTGGAGCCTTGACTTACAGCCATAAAAATCAAATAAGTTACACTGAAAAAACACATTCTCAGGTACCCAGGCAGATTGTTCACTAGGTTCACTTACAGTACTGTGAAGTGTCACAATGTAGCCAAATGCATGTATGTTGTACAAACCCATAAAATACTAAGTAATTTCATTTGGCTTAATACCTTGGAGACACTAAGGTGAATATATTTCAGGTATGGCAACAGAGACATCCAAGAGTTTGTGCAAGTTAATGCATTCCAAGGGCAAATGCAAGATGGCTCTCAGATCTCCATGTTCTTTGGCCCAGTGTCTAGTTGGGACCACAGTAGCTTCTTTCTGTAGCAGGGCGTCCATGACCTTTAAGGAGGTTATGAATGATTATTTCACCCTTTGCTCATGGAGCTGAAAGATGGATGCAACTAAAGTGAAATGAATAACCCAGTCAGTGCATCCTGGAAATCTCACGTAGACAACCTTGGCCTGCCACTCTTGTACAGGCATATTAGTCTACTGTGTGTCCAGGCATGTCATTCACAGTGGCCATATAAAAGCTTTCAGTGCATGAGTGAAGGTCTGCCAAGGTCTGAAAGACAATGTTGTGAGCTTCACTTTATACTGAGCCAGACGTCTGAAGATAAAAGCACAGGTCTTTTTTATCACTCCCGGAGTCACTGCTACCTGACCAATTAACAGCCTTGCTGTCCAGTGACCCTTGTGACCACTGGAGAAAAGATATGAAAAAAGTTGCTTCTTTTGGTGTTCCTTCTACATGGGGAACAGACAAATGGTTAGCAATTCATCCACACTCCCAGGGGCTGAAAGACAAGTGATCTCAGTCATGTAGGAGACCCACCACTCATGACTCTGTCATGAGGACCACAGGAACAGAGCAAGTAGCCAGCAGGACTGTTTGGCTGCAGGGAGAGCAAAATTGCCTTACGGCAATCTGATTAGCCAGCTGCAACGGACCTATTGCTGGGACTGAAGAGCTGACTAACAGCTGAAATACATAGGGCACAA
Organism: Epinephelus fuscoguttatus; assembly: GCF_011397635.1. Taxonomy (NCBI): domain Eukaryota; kingdom Metazoa; phylum Chordata; class Actinopteri; order Perciformes; family Serranidae; genus Epinephelus; species Epinephelus fuscoguttatus. The sequence continues at coordinate 7,899,757 of NC_064755.1, forward strand.
GGCCTGACTGTATGTAAAACAGAGGCTATGAGAAATCTTTCTCTGAAACTCTGATTCCCAACTAACCAAGAAGCAAATGCTGTGGGAGTTGAATTGGGAGAGTTGGTGATTGAAAATCAGCAACTGACGCAGTGTTAGAGCATACTGTCTCACCTTCACACTAAGCTGAGCTTTGGTTAGGGTTAATGGAGGCACCAGTGTTCCCAGCACCAGAGCAAACCCATCAATCCAATCTAGCAATTGTTCTGTCCCCAGGGACTGATGCCCTGTGCCTGGGCAACCATTCTGTAGCACATCAGGCAGGTCACTGAAAGTAGGATGATGAAGAAGACATCCTTAGCAGTGCTGTCTTTTTAGGCACTGGGGAAAACAAATAATAAGAAACATTGTTGTCTGAGGCGTTTTATATTGGAACACCTCATCATATGCTTGCAAATTCAAGTGTGCAAAGATACTAAACATTTTCTAAACAAGAACAGCTTGGCAGTTTTTGTAGTCCAAAACAATGCTGTGGAAATGAGACCTTTGCTGAATAATATCCATATATCATTGCAGCTTACTGAACAGAGAAAGAATCTCTGATATAGTCACTGAGTGGCTTTTGTTTATTTAATGCTACCTTACCTGAAGTTTACACTGCATGTAGCCAGCCAATCAGCCACCCAGCCTCTGAACTATAGACCTAGCTGGCCAGTGTACAAAACAGAGCCAGCCCCTGTGTTTCCCTGGAGGCTTTGCAGAGGTCTCAATACATCTGTCCATGTCCATTTATCCATCTGTCCATCCGTCTGTCTGTCCCTGTGTGTGTGCCTTTGTAACCCTATACATCCCCTGTGTCCAATCAGCTCATCTGACCCAGTCAGACAGTGGAAGCACCAGGTGCCAGGTGCCAGACTATAATTGGGAAGCCAGGTTATTTCTAAATACTGTACACTATGTTGTTAGTGTTAGACACGAACCTTTCTCCACTCCACCTTTGATTCTTTCTATTTGATAACAGATTCAACATGTTAGTGTTAATACAGCAACTTAGCACACGTCACCACAAGAACACTAAAATTACTATTAACAACAACAGAGTATTAATATGGCAGAGATATAGTGAAGTAATGACATCCTAAGCAGAGAATGAAGTCATGCTTCCTCTGTGTATGTTGTAATCAGAGCTTCTCTGTTATGTTATGTTGACACCACTCTGCACTGCACTCATACGGCAGTTACCGCTGATATTTGAACAATAGCGTTGCGGAAACAGTTAACACCATTAGCTGTGTCAGCACTGTTGCTGTTGTTAGCACAGTTCGCACTGTAAGCACTGTTAGCTTTACTTCCATGTTGAGAGCTGGGTGCAGACAAGCTCCGAATCATAGATAGCTCTGAATATTGTATAGAGCTCTTTTATGGGATTGTTCAATCTAGATTATTTGGGTTTGTTAGGTAAGTTTTTCTCCTGCTAGTTTTTTCTCTCTTTTGCACGCACAAATCCATTAGTTTCAATGTAGACGTGCGCTGAGTGCGCTCACAATCCAAAGCGACGCCGTAGCGGCGTGCATTCGATGCGCCGCACCTGTTTTCTCGTGTGCATCCGCAGCGCACAGAGATGGAAAAATCTCAACTTTTTCGAATGCAGCAAGCGCACTGCATGTCATGTGATAAAAATTAACCAATCAGCTCCACGGACCTGCTTCTTTCTTTCCGTCCAATGGACTTCACAACATCCGGTGGTGTGAAAGGCAGCAAGCAATGGAGGAGCGACTGATCATTCTTGTCCAGGGATACCCAGAGTTATATGACCTGTCTTCATCGTACTACTTTGACTCCAACAGAAGAAACAATGCCTGGAGAATTATCAGCTCGGAGCTTGGGATAACTGGTGAGCATGATGATATGCTATTTTTATGGCTAACGGTTGTGCCCTGTGAGTGACAAGCGGTTTTGGTTGCTTAGTAACGGCAGGCGCGACAGTAGCACAACCTCCGAAGCAGAAACGAAGGATGGAAACGGCACAGCTCGCGTTTTCCACGCGCTTTTAGATGGTACATCTGAACAGGGCCTTACTCTTCTATCTACCTATACTCTTTCCTACTTTTCTATCCATCTAACCTTAACCATTTGACTCCCACTTGGAAGCCCCCAGACGACACTAGCACTCACACTCATAGTCTCAAGTATGTGCATCAAGGGATTGTAACATCTTGTCTTAAACTTAACTAAACTTGTGTGAGTTGCGGATTGTTGGAGATATTGCCCATAGAGATGTCTGCATTATCTCCAGTATAGGCCGATAGGAACTAGATCTTTCTACCAGACTGCACCCTGCCAACCATATCACTGCACAAAAGGAAGCATGCATTTACTTTGGCAGGCTTGTGACAGCACAAGATGTATAAACTGAATAGCATCCTTCTTGGCTGAGCTGTATTGATAGCTAGCTCAGTGGTGCTAGGTAAGCAAGCAGTGGATGCACGCTTCCTCCTTCATGGTGGCACAGTTGATGGGTATAGTTGGGTAGAAAGAAAATAGTTTGCACATGAAACTGCTCACAACAAGGTCTGGGGATTATGTTGAGTAACCGGGTCATGATTTCTGGAAAAAGATATTGCTGTTGAGTTTTTCTAATTTTTTTTTTTTGGCACTTGTCAGCACCAAAAGTCAAGTTCCATCTAGTTCCATTAAATTTGATTGAAGGCGGCTCTCTCTTTGGCTGATATCTCCAACGGTGCAACTCACATCAAAACAATTTAGATTTATAATAGCGCTACAGGTAAGGGGGAATAATTTGCATTTTCGATTCATTTTGGGGTGACCTGTCCCTTTAATATTTTGTAAAATAATGTCATTGTCTTGTAGTATTTAGGAATATGTGATGCATAACTACATTTTACAAATACCTGTCCAACACTGGTGACTTTTACCATCAAAGTTCAGCTCACATGCAGTACTAGGCCCTCAGTTGGACTGTTTGAGAGCTTATCCAAAGTAATGCCAGCTCAGCCTTATGTCTCCAAACTGAATGATATCCAACAGGACCCTGGATAATATATGGTGCCAGCTTCAGCTCACTGTCTGTCTCTGTCTTTCTCTTGTTTTCATTCACTTTTTCTCTGTCCCACTTTCACTGCTTGCTGCCTTTCTTTCTAATTGTAATTCCATCCATGTTGCCCCTTGCTAACCTCTTCTGTATGCTCTTAGTACATTCATTCTCACTTCACACACACACAAAGATATGAGAAAAGAGGGAGAGGAAAACAGCACAGTCCAACATTAAAAGTCCTTCATTAGCATCTTCTGAATTACTTATATTTACACAGTTCCGAAATATTCCGGAGGAATAACAAGTTTTAAGGACATTTAAGGACACCAAAGTCCACCACACACACACACAAGCAGACAAGCAGTAATCCAGTGTCAGTTTGACCCAAAGCTTGGCTGAAACCAAGCCAAAGTCAGAGTGCCAGAGTAATCCAGTCATTAAACATTAATGAAAGCTATTAATGAGGGAGATCTAGATGGAAAAACACCTAATGACAAAGACTGCAGGAAAACAGGCTGTGCACAATCTGTCCATATTAACTACTGTCCTGAACTGTCTGCTGAGTAAAACCACACTTATAGAGCTGCATACACATGACTTGAGTATTGTTACATTTGTGAGTGTGTCTGCAAAGATTTCAGCCCAGGCGCCAGAGGAAAATGCTGGCAGTGTATGTTTCTGAAAACCATGAAAAAATTACATTCCTACATTTAATATGTATCATATCAGTGTTTCTAAAGTGACGTACTATATGAGCTAACTTTATCATTGGGAGGTGGAGGGAATGGTGGATGGTGTAACACCTAGGCGAGATGCTTGCCAAGCTGCAGACAATAAAACTGGTCATTTTTAGTGAGTCATTGCTGTTTATCCTGCAACTTTTTAGTGACCCATTGCTCCTTTTCCAGTGGCTTTTCAGGCTACAACATGGGTGTTTTTCAGGGACCCACTGCTGATGGCTTTTTGTCCCCCAGATGTGAGTGTTTCAGTGACCTGTTGCTGTTTTCAAGCGGGGATGGTGCCTCCTTAAGTGTTTGTTTTTTTACCGAGACATTGCTGCTGTTCTCGCAGGATTGTTGGGATTGCCCATTGTTCTGAAGGCCGAAAATTCTGAAGCACTATTTGTCCGAAAAATGTGCCGTTGGACTGAAAGCTCATTTCTCTAACAGCCTGTTATCCCAAAAATGTATGCCCATTGCTCTCAAGATCTGTTTCTCTGATAATACACACACCGCAGTTGGACAACCCAATTGCCAGAAAAATTGTACCTTTCTGTAAACCACATTTCTGTCACATTTGTTAACAATGCTGTGGTTAAGTATAATTAGATTTAGGCAAAAAAAAAAAAAAAAAACACAACCCACTTTGTTAAGGTTGGGAAAAAATCATGTTCCAGTTTAAAAAGTCCATATTGGACCCCCTCGAAAACGAGATGGTTCATCTCAAGGGGTTATCCATTAATAAATTTGAATTTGGTGGCACAAAAGTTGCTGGAAAAGCAGTGACCAGTCAGTGAAAAGCATGCGGGTTTGCTGGCTCAAACATCACTGGACAATGCCACAAAGGGACAGTTAACCAGGAATCGGAACACCCCTAAAAACATCACAAAGGTTTGGGAAAAAAAACACCAGAGACTGATGGCTCAATTGTCACTGTGAAACTGAAACTAATCACAAGGAGTGTGTGTCTTCAGAGAAACAGGACATTTTTTGGAGTAATGGGGCTTTGGAAACATTAAGTCTCAACAAATCCACTACATAATAATGTGCAAATGTAATATATCTGTGATTTTCAGAAAAGTATAATGCCAACATTTTTTTTCCTGGTGACTGGGTTGAAAATGTCTATGGTGGGACAACAGACAGAAAACTGTATTCTTTCTCTGTCCTCAGGTGAATAATTTCATGGTCAGGCATAAATGCAGCCTGCTGGCTCTGAGTGTTTGCGGTGGTGTTTCCAGAGGACAGCTGGCATTATCTACAAGAGTGGTGAAGGTAAGGCACAAAAGTGCAGAAGAAAATTATTAATATGGATCAGTAACATTGATTTACTAAAAGAAAATGTGCATAATTTTACCTGGTATTTAATGCCTGGGAGAAGCTCATTCCGACCTATCGCCATTTAGCTGTGTTATAGTGTTATTTGTTAAAAGGCACAACAGGAAGAGAGAGGCAAATAAGAGACAGGGTGTTCCATTTCATAATTACTTTCTCAAATGTCAGTCGATTAGTGTAAAATCATTAGAATTAAACAGGCAACAGAATAAACAGGTAATTGTCTTTATCGCTCTTTGTCGGCTTGGTGATGTGAACCTCAGACTAAGGGTCAGTCGTACTACACTGCTGTGACATGACTCATGTCAACCCTCTGACTGAGCTGCATCACAGTCTGCTCTCTGCCCTCTGCAGCGTTAACACAGCTTGCCATGCATGTTTCACCTTGTGCATATACACATACTGTACCTACAGCACACTTCATCCAACTGGGACCTGCACTGGAAAATTAACCCTTTACGTCTTCAACACTCTTTGGGCACATTTAAATAGCTTGTAAATTAACTGTATTTTCAATAACTTTTCAGACATTAATGGATACTGTTGATCACAATGGAGCCAATTGAATCGCTCCATCAGTGTCCCCCTGGCAGAACACAAGCAGTTGAAGTAAATTAAAAGGTGGCAATTAGCCAGCATCTGTGCAGTGGTGCCACATGTTGCTGAAATATATAACTCACTAACCATTTCCTTTTCTCAAGGGGCTTTACAATCTGTATAGCATACGTCATGCCCTATCCTTGGACCCTCACTTTGGGCAATCCTAAAGACCAAAACACAGTGGTGGTGGCCACTGCACATAAAAAAATATGCCCCTATTATTTTCAATATACAACCTCACACTGGCGGTGGCTATATGCATGTTGGTGCACCTGGACATGCCGCCTCTCGGCACTACTGTACATGCCACTGTCCCATTTTGCAGATCCGCCGCCCCGGAATTAAATGCATTTTTACCCCACTTGCTCTCTGCTTGTACATACCAGCTCCTATAGCAGCTCATCCTCAACTCCTCTCCTCGCCATGGATGCATAAAGAGAACTCTGTTGCTGTCTCATGTGTGACAATGACCAGAGACTCGTTGCTGATGTCGAGAAATATCCAGAGTTAAACGACCCACAATCCAGTCATTCTAAAGAATGACCAAAAAGGCCAAAAAGATATTGCCTGGCTAGTCATAGCTCTGGAGATCGGCTGCCCAGGTGAGAAATCAAGTTTAATAAGGGGCTCTCCGCACATGATTTTAAGCTAGTGCATAGGTGGAGGAGGTACAGTTCTTTCAGTAAAAGTAATAATAACTTTGTGTGGTCATCTTTTAATGAGCGGCAGTGCGACACGTCCGGTGTGTTCTAGGGGCGGCATTTGAGTGACGTGCGTCAAGTATTCAGCTTACGTGTTTTCTGCTCAGTGCTAAATTGCTGTGTTGTGCTCTGGCGTCCGGCAAAAATAGAAGTCCTGCGTATCTGTTGCGGAGGGCTCCAGAGTGCCGGAGCTGAGACGGAGCTGGAACGCAGCACAGCCGCAGCCGGTGGAAACACACACATTGACTAGAATTGAATCCTATCGGCTCCGCTCCTGTGCCAGAGCGGAGAAGCAACCGACACGCATCTGGTGGAAATAGGCCGTAAGTCCACCCAAAAACCCTTTATTGGGGAGAAATGGAAGAAACCTCAGAGAGAGAAACTAAAGAGGGATTTCTAAACCAGGACAGACACACTTGTGATAGATGTGTGCACGCAATAGACCAACCTAATAAAATTGCTATATGGCAACCTAAGACAAAAATTAAGTAAGACATTGTGTTACTGTAACCAAAGTGCTTTTACTGCCAAAAGCCAACCTCATGTGGGACCGGAGATTCAAACTCTGGTCTCCTTTGTCAAAGCCATGTTATTTTTTGCCCACCCTCCCTACAACCTGTGTGTGCACATACATTTTTGCTACAGTTTTAAAGCATTTCTGCATAAACTGTCTCATACTTGCCTGGGCAAGCACATACTTTTGAACAGGGTGCACTCCCCCAGTGTTTCGTCAAGTTTTTGTAAAAATGCACATGTTTAGGCAGTAGTGAGCATATCAGAGAAAATAAGACTTGGATATTGCTGGATGAGTTGTATGAGAGTTTGTAAACGGATATTTTGTTGAATGTCGTCGCCTTTTACTTTAATTGATCAAGAATTTTCTCAGTTTTGGATTCTTTGTTCCCCATGGAGACATGCAAGAAAAACAAAGTTCTATTCAAGAACTCAAGTTAACAGGGTGAGTATTTGATATACAAATGGTAATTTGGGGGCTGAGATATCATTTTAATACCACTGAACATGATCCAGGATGTGTCCCCCAACTATGTGTCCTTACAAAATGTAATAGGTTCAACAAATAAGCTGTCTGAAAAATGTAATTTTTAGCTCTGCACCAAGCAAACCTGATTAAGCACACATAAAATGTGTTGCTTGCGCTTTCACATACAGAAAAGGTTCAGATAAATATCAAGATATTTTGGTGTGCTGCAAGCCCTTTGTTCAGTTTGATTCTTTCATATAGTCTGCGTTTGAACAGCACCCAACTGAATTATACAGCTGTGCTGTGGATTCTGATATTACTCCTGCTCTCCATCTTTCTGCCACTGTCCATCTCATCTTTCATATCCTTTACTTTATCTCTGTACTTCTTTTTTCTTTTTACTTTTGCCTGATTCTTTCTTCTGTTCTCACTTCGTTTTTGTATCTCTCTTTTCTTCACGTTCCCTCCTCCTCTCTCATTGTCTATGCTAAGTATTGGTAATTACATTATCATGCACTACCCTATGAAATATAGTTTCAGTGACACCAAGTGTGTGTATGAAAGTGTGTGTGTGTGTGTGTGTGTGTGTGTGTGTGTGTGTGTAGTTGATGATGGAGAGGCTGTCTGCGTTTTTAATAAACACAACACTGCAACGCCCCACACGCTAACTGCCTTAGCATCGAACTTCACACACACACAGAAGTACACACACATAAACACACACACAGGCATCTGCCAAGACTAGGCTCAAACTTGCAGGGAATTTATGTACAAATAATTACTTTTTAATAGCCAGTAATGTGATTTCCTGCCAAAGAAATATTCAAATGCATCTCAGGCAGTCCAGTATATTATCTGCCTGGAGCTACGGATGCGACTTAGGGGAGACGGCACAGGAAAGACAGATTATTGTTTGTGTGATAATAATTATTTTACCCTTGTCATCTGCAGAGGAAAATGGGAGATAATGCCGTTGTCTCTCTGTCTCCTCCCTTCACTTTCTTTTCTTGTCCTTTTTTTCCAGCTCTTGTGCTTTCACCTTCTCAGTCAAGGCCCTATTAGGGTAACTTGAACTTTTCTCTCAGTGCAAAGGGCAAAACACATACTTTGACTTTCTGAACAGGTGATATGAGCCTCAGAGTCAGTGCAATATTTGTTTCTGTGCACACTGCGTAATGCATGAAAACATTTGTAGATGCTTCTCAATTGTATCTTAATGCTGGCTGCAATATGGTCAGACATTTGATGATTTATTGTCTTCAGTAGGGATTTTTTGGAATCATGATGTATTTTCTATGTCCAAGTGGACATCAGAAATTGGTATTTGGACATTGCCTGCATTGCTAGATTCTTTTCTTGTTCATACATACTTGTCTACACTTTGGATTCAGTAAGCGTCTGTGCTGAGCCAGTATGTGTGGCATTTGTAAAACTAATTCCAGTCAGGGTAGACTCATTTTGAGTGAAATAATATTTATTTACAAGTGCACAAAGTATGACAAATGTGAATAGTCTTTGGAGCTTAGACCACATCATGATGTCATATATTTTAAGAAGGGTAGTGAAGCCATGGTAGAAGAGGGAACCCCCCTATGGAGACCAAGACGCAACCTCTTGGGCTAAAAAATGAAGCCAATGTTGAAGTGCCAAAAACTGCAGTTCCTTGAGTGGCCACTTGAAGCTGCCTCTAAACCCTGCATGTTAAAAAGTCCAACTTTACAGAAAAATTAAACATGTTTACAGCCTGGTACAAAAAAAACAGTTATGGCTAATTTCACCATTCATGGCAACTGTACAAGGGCTGAATTTTTATACAACTCATCCATCCAAGTCAAGCATGACTAAGGGCAGGGCTGCTTGAGCGAAGAGCTGTCTAGGTGTTGCCACAGTCTGAGTCAGATCCACCCGTAGCTCAGATCCTCCACAGCTCCAACCTCTCATCCAAATATTGGCACTTCTGGCTCCAAAATAATGAGAAATGAGAAACAGGAGTCCACAAACCAATAACTGATGTCACAGTAGTGACATCCATTGTTTTATACAGTCTGTGTACTAGTCACTGGGTGTGGTAGTGGTGTTTAGATGAAGAGGGTGCTGAGGATCTGGATGTGATGAGGAGTGGGCTTTTGATGAGCTCAACCTAGGAACTGGATATAATGACTGGAGGTGAATGAGGTGCAGACATAGACTGTAAAAATAATGTACGTGTTACCATGATTTGTGGACTCGTGCTTTGAAGCCATTGCCATTTGGTTGTTTTGGAACCAGAAGTGCCCATATTTGGGCAACAGGCTGGAGCTATGGAAGAGCGACAGGTGGATCTCGCTGAGTAGCCAATAACACTATTGGCAGACAAACAGATGAGTTCTATACAAAATTAACCCTCACAGAGTTGTCATGAACAAGGGAATTAGCTATTGAGACCAAAATATTTTATTTTAATTTTTTTTTGTATCAGGCTGTAAACATGTTTATTTCTGCTGTTAAGTTGGACATTTTAACATTGGGGTCTATGAGGACTGATCTGCTTTTGGAGCCAGCCTCAAGTAGCCATTTTTTTAACTGCAGTTTTTGGGACTTCTATGTTGGCTGCATTTTCCAGTCCCACAGGTTGAAGCTTGGGTGGAAAACAGCGCTACGATTCTGCCTAAAATGACAGCAGCGGAGAGGTATAGAGATTTAAAGTTTGATAGCAGTAACATGACTGGCAGATAGAGATTGTGGCAAAGTTTGATTGGTTTAACTGGATGAGCGAATGCCCATAGGAGTGAGACAGAGAAAGAACTGTGAATAAATGAAGCATAAAGAAAGTCTTCCTGACTGATCTTACACTGAGCTTCATTTGGTGTAATTGTAGTTGACATGTTGCAACGGGGCTATTCCTTTGTTTGCCTCTTGATAGTAACTATATTTGTTTGTGCAGTTGTGAGTGGTTATTGTGTTTGAGACTATGAATGCAATACATTTTGAGTTACTTTGTCAACTTAACTCAATACTGTTGATTTGAATTTGATGCATATTTAATCTTTATTGAGTGTTGATGAAATGTGGATACAAATATTTTCTTCGTCTTTCACAGAAGAGTGGTTTTGGTGAAATGGTGCAGAGTCTGTAGTTGTAGGCATTTGCACCATTCCACACTGTGTTCAGCTAGTGTGGTGGCAAATGTGGGTGAAGTATTTGCTTAAGGGCACAGCTGCTGCTTCAGGAAGGTTGTTGGTTTGCATGTCAGCTCCCTGATAGTTACTACCATGACGACTCTACTTCATAGCATCACTTGGCATTCTTTTCTGCAGTGCACACAGGCTTTGTTCAAGTTCTTGGCTGAGGTGTAGCTGCCTGCCGCTCTCGCCAAGTTTGCCATGGCAACAGTGACATTTCTGTTCCGTGTGGTGGGGCAGGTTTTTGTTGGCAATTGGGAACTCAACCTACAAGGAAAAAGAATCTGACTCCAGTATCTCCTAGCTTTAGTCAGGTATTACAGGAGTTTCTGCAAATCGTTTTCCAAGGCTGCGTTTCTATTGACTGAGCTGCAAAAGGCCGAGACAAAACTTCGTCTCTGTTGTGCTCATCTCTTCTCTTAGCTGCTCTGCTGTTTGACAAGGTTTTCAGCCTCCAGATAGATGAAAACCCCTACAACAAAATACAGTACCGTGCTTCCAACCCATCCAACCAAAGCTTGAATAGGACGTGTACAGAAGAAATCTCACAGCCTCGAAATATCAAGTTTTCACCCAGAATCTCAGTAAATGTAGGACATAGTTTCCAATTTGTATCACATGATATATTTGGTGTGAGAATCTCAATTAAATTTCAACAGTCATCTGTCTTGCCTTCCTAGTTTCCACCTGTTTGTCACACACTCACACAGACTCCAGGGTTCACAATGTCACAGGTAAGTGACGGCAGATGTAATACCTAGAATTCAGTTTTTGCATTAATAGCTGACACCTCCTCTAGCAGGTTCAAGTGCCTAACACCGTGTGGATATGTGAGAGTGTGCATGTATGTGTGTTTGCAGGCTTCAATCTGTGTAGCGTGTGTGTGTGTGTGTGTGTGCGTGTGTGTGCGTGTGTGTGTGTGCAAGGACTGGTTAATGACCTCTGGAAGGATGAGTCTGCTCAAACTGAACCTCAGGGAGTCTAACCGATTGCCGCGCTCTGTGTGTGTGTGTGTGTGTTGGTGTGTGCGTGTCTGTCTGTGCCTGTCTGTGTGTTGCGTTGTATTGTGTTGAGCACCAGCTAACATACCGCTCTGCCTAAAACGCACGAACAAATCTAAGAGCTAAGACTACCGTCACACAGCAATATCCAGCAGCCAATACAGAGAGAGAAAACAGAAAGCAAGAAATAATGTATGTGTGAGTGAAATATAGAGACAGATGATGGTTCACTTATTTTGATTCTTGTTTGTCTTAGTTTCTTACAGCTTCTGTCATATTTTCACTTACTTCTTCATCCATTAGGTTCCCCTTTTTCTTTTGCTCTTCTCTGTGCATTATATTTTATGTGTGCTCTGAGTATCTGTCTTTGTGTACGTGTGTGTGTGTGTGTGTGTGTGTGTGTGTTTATGTGTCAAGGGACAGCTTACTGTTTCTGTGCCTGTGTTAGAGGAGTGCTGTGTGTGTGTGTGTGTGTGTGTGTGTGTGTGTCCAGTAGTAGATGTGAGTGTGTATGACAGGCTGATAATAGCACTCACTGTGGGCCATGCCACCTACCTGGAAACAGATCTTATCTGCCTCCGGGGAACACACAGATACACAATAAATACACACACACACACACACACACACACACACACACACACACATCGTATTATATCTTATCACAATGACAGTCTTGCGCAGGGAAGTCAGATCACTTACAGTGGCACATCAACACACAGGTCAAGCACGGACACACAAAGGTGCACACATTTTGCTATCATTGCCAGGTGATGTGTGTGCTGTCAGTGGCTCACCAAAGATGATCGCTCACAATCTTTCCTATGCTTCAGTGATGTTCTTAAGCACATCTGGTGCCCTCTGCAAGTCCTGTATGCCAGTTTGTATAAAAAAGTCTCCCCTAAACTTCTGGAAATTTTATTGTAGGTTATCACATAAAGAGGTCTGAACTATAATAACCAGAGTTGGGAGGTAATTAGATACAAAGGCATTATGTATTTGAAATACAAATGCTAATAACAATAATAACAACATTTTGGATTTATATAGCGGTTTTCAAGGTACCCAAAGCCGCTTTTCAGAGTAGATAACAAAAATAAATGAAAGAATAAATTAAAAAAATATATATAAATAAAATGAAAGAAAAAATAGCTTTGAGTGTTGATGATGAGTGAACTAGAGTCCATAAGCCTTAGTAAACAAGTGGGGGTTTTTTTGTACATGTCCTGAGATGGGGCTTTGTGGATCACTGCCAGGAGAAAATTTCAGATGTTGGGGGCTGCCACAATGAATGCTCTGTCACCGAAAGTTCGCAGGCTGGAGTAGGGGGTGGAGAGTGTCCGAGGATTGTAGGGGGTACAGAGGTGGAGGAGGTCAGATAGGTACTAAGGGGCAAAACCATGGAGGGATTTGTTGTGAGGTGGAGGAGTTTGTAGTAGATGGGAGATAGTAAAGTTGGATGAGGGTCGGGGTGATGTGCTGCCAGGGTTTGGTACAGGTGAGAACCCTGGGTGTTGAGTTCAGCACATACTGCAGCCTGTCCAGGGCCTTGTTAGGTACTCCGGACAGAACTGTATTGCAGTAGTCCAGACGGGAGGTGATGAAGGCATGAATGAAGGTGTCTGACATGGTGTCAGAGAGTGATGACCGGAGTCTGGAAATATTTTTCAGGTGGAAGAAGACAGATTTAGTGATAGTTTTGATGTTAGTCTGGAAAGCAAGGGTGGAGTCCAGAATGACACCCAGGTTGCAAACTTCTAAGGAAGGGAAGCTGGAACAGTCGTCTGCAGTAAGGAGATCTCCGACCTTCCGGAGCAGCACCTTGGAGGCCACAACCATGAGCTCTGGTTTGTTGCTGTTAAGTCTGAGTAGTTTGGATGACATCCATATTTTTATTTCATGCAGGCAGGATGCACCACAGGATGGTTTGGTGCTGAGATACAGTTGTGTGTCATCAGCATAGCAGTGGAGGCTTGGACCATGGTGGCACATAATCTGACCAAGAAGGAGCATATAGATGGTGAAAAAGAGGGGTCTAAGCACAGAGCCTTGAAGCACACCTTGGTTGACTGGGGTGGGGGTGGAACTGGAATATGATCATAGTCTATTAAAGTTTAAAATGGTGGTAATCTAAAAAAAATACTGAAAATAGATTACTTGAAGGGGCTGATTTATTTGTATTTGTTGTATCTGAACACTATTAGCATGTTCTAACTAGCAGCAATCACAACACTGTTGTTTTGAGCTGACCTTTTGTCGAACGCCCTGTTTCTAGTTGATCTTGTCTCTTGCTTTGAAAGCTCCACAATGGACAAGTAATGGCTGATTTGTAAAGTTGAAATGAGGAGTTATCTCCTCATCTACTATAAAAACCTAAACAAGGTGGGAACTGGCTGAAGAGAGAATGTTTTTGGTAAATGACCATTGCTAATAACAACGCTCTTGCTGTTGGATATATTGTATGCAATTTCAAGTTAATATCTCAATATAAATCATGTGTTTTCTGCTTAAAAAGTACAAATGTTGCCTGTCTTTAAGTGGTTACATACTCATTTGAGCGCACAGCTGATAGGTAGCCTATGGTTTGTTTACATGATGTAACAAAAGTGCATGGAGAGAGATGCTTGCTTGATGTAAAATTCACATGGCATGCATTTACAATGAATAGATTTTTTTTAAAGTATGTGCAGTTCACCTGCCACATGAGATTGGCAAAAAGATGCACAGCCAAAAAAACTTTTAAGTGTTTTTGGCATGAAAATATAAGACCAAGACAAATGAGCTCAGCAAGACAATTTTGAAGTGTTCCAATGGTAATACAAAGTGTTTAGAATATGTTATTTAGTTTGGGAATATGTTATAAATTACTTTTTAGGGCATGCATTCAGTAATCTGTAATGGAATACGTTTTAACTCTCCTGACACTGAGCATCTGTATTGTGTTTCGTCACCAGTCTAGTACTTATGTTTGGGCAGCAAAGAAAAGCCATTATGATGACTGTGTAAGTGCAATTACAAGAATGCCACACTGTGTTTACACTGTGCATTGAACTACATTAAAGGTCCGCTGTTTTAACCACTTGGAATGCTAAAGAGCTATGTTTTTAGAGTGAGTTCCTTTTTTGTTTGTATTATGCGTATGTATGAGACTGTACACGTACATGCCCAAAGCAATCCATATTCCTACAGTTCATGCTATTGTGCTGATCAACAGTTTGTTGCAGTAATGCACAAAAAAATGTAGCAATGTGCCAACAAAGGTAGTGAGGACAAGCACTGCAAACATCAGCTGTTCATTTTTTTTAATTAATTAATTTATTTTTTATGATGAAGGCATTCAAGAAGTATGTTAGACCTCAAGGATTCTTTCAGTGCATTGCAGTGTGAAACACTGAACACTGATGTTTTTGGACTGAGACTTGCTTTTCAGACTTATTTTGCTTTGCTACAGTTGATATAATTAAATCCCATAAAAACAGATTTACTTCACTCTGCGAGCTAGTTAGTTGCTGAATTCTGGTTTTATTAGATTTATCATAAAAAAGATTTTCATCCACATAAAACAACACTTCATTTTCACCTTGAAATTTTTTCTCATTCAACATGAAGGAGATGCGCTTTTGAACTATAATACAAATACATTTCACACAAGCTTAAAAACTCTGATGTGACATCATTTGTTAGTGAAAACAATTCTGATTAATTCAAGGTTTTTAATAACATAAAAATAAATGGTAAGTCAGTTGAAATTTTAGCAAAATGAATAGTTGGGTACATATGGATAGATTGGATTTATTTAATTTTCTCAAAGGCCCCAACCTAATCGCCAGTAAAAATGTTGGCATTGTACACTGTAAACCCCAATCCATCCATGACCAAAAATTTTATGTAAAGTCTACACCATTGCCCTGGATTGTCAAAATGACAAAATATTTATGTTCACTTGACACAATAACTCATTACTTGTTTGTTTGACATGATTTTGTTTTTAATTTATGTTAAGATTTTTATTATTTAACTTTATTTTATTTAATTTTATTTTATCCTATGTCAAGTCAACAAATTTTTGAGTTTTAAGTTAATTTGACTAAAATTTATAAAGCTGATTTTGCCTAATTAGTTTAAGTCCCATAAACAACACTATGATTGTACACTTCACATATTGTGGCATGTTGGAGTTAAATGGTTGGAGTTTCCCAGCATGCCGTGAAACAATGTCTTAAGGCCATAATACAAAGAAAACTATGTTTAAATGTGTTCTAAATCATTTACATTACCCATTATGCAGTGATTAATGTTTATGTATTTCACAATGGCTCAAATGAGTTACAGTTAATGTTGTGATAAAAGATGTTTTGCCTCCTGAATTAAGTTGCATGCACAGTCAGTGACCTCCCGTCTGTGTGAATATTAGAGTGTCTAACATAAGGTTATGCTGAAGTGAAATACTTCCTTGCAATTGAGAAACCTATGCTTGCCACAACATGTGTTTGTAGTTCAATGAAATAAAACGTTATGTTGTGGTTAACCTGTGGTTAGGTTAGGACACAAAAACCGCTTGATTCTGGTTTAGAAAAAGATCATAATTAGGCTTTAACTACCAATTTTGGGGGCACAATACCCTCTGGAGACACAGATACATTGGTAAAATCAACCACCTTTTCTGGTACTATCTCCACAGGAAAACCAGTGACGGTTCACTAAAACATCAATTTTAAGATCGTTGCATTGGCTCCCCGTGTGCTTCAGGATTGATTTTAAGGTTCTTTTATTAGTTTTTAAATGTCTTAAAGGTCTTGGGCCATCTTATTTATCTGACTTGCTTTTAGCATATCAACCCTCGTGGATCCTGAGGTCCTCTGGCACAGGCCTTTTAATTGTTCCAAAAGTCAGAACCAAATTCCATGGGGAGGCTGCATTCAGCCATTATGGCCCACAATTATGGAACAGCCTGCCAGAGAGCATCAGGACTGCAGAGACTGTTGATGTTTTCAAGACTCACCTTTTTAATTTGGCTTTTCACTGATTTTTTTTTTTACTCTTTTAATTCTTCTATTATATGTTATTTTTTACTTTCTAATGCTTTTAAATTATGTATTTTTTAAATCTTTATGTATTTTATTATTATTAAGTTTCTAAATCTTCATTTATTTATTTATTTATCTATTATTAATAATATTATTTTAATCTTTAAATCTTTAATTCTTTCTAAATCCTTACATTTGTATGCATTTTATCATTATTTTATCTCATACTTGTTTTATCTTATCATATTGCCTTTTAGTCTTTTAGTTTTTAGCTCCAGTGTTTCCTCATGGGGGGCCTCCACACTGGGAGGCGTGTCCGGTCTGCCCACGGGGACGTCGTCCTGGAGATCCCTCAGGCCCAGAGGACTGGGAGGCTCTGCACCATGTGTGGAGTCTACCCCGGTCTGTCTGGGTCGGGGTGGTCTCTGTGGCGGCGTTCCCTGTGGCCGTAGGCTGTGACGCCTCTCAGTGTGGATGGCTCCCCATGGGTGGTTCTTTCCTCACCTGGTTCCTCAGTGCCCAGCCATGTTATTGACTGTGTGTGTGTGTGTGTGTGTGTGTGTGTGTGTGTGTGTGTGTATGTGTGGCTGTGTGTGTGTGTGTGTGTGTGTGTGTGTGAGTATTTTTGTTTGTTTTTATTCTGTGAAGCACTTTGTGCTGCATTTTTAATGTATTAAAAGTGCTATACAAATAAAGTTTGATTTGATTTGATTTGATTTGAAAACATACAAATATTTAGTGCCTGAAAGGCCACTGGAAACACAGCAAAGACTAGTTAAAAAAAACAACCATTTTGTTGTTTGTTGGTCCGTGGTCTGCTGCTTGACAGGTGTCTCACCCAGGTGTCATACCATCTACCATCCTCAACACCTCCCACCAACAGACTCAGTTGTATATTACATCACTTTACAAATATTAATATGATACATATGAAATGTGCAAATTTAATGTATTTATAATTTGCCGAAACATACAATGCCAACATTAGCCTCTGGTGACTGGATCTGGGTTCTTGCCCATTTTGTATTTACTATCTACAAAATCTAAAACTTAAAGCTGCACTAATCAGTATTTTTATGTTAACAATTGGTCAAATGAGTGTTGTGTAATGCCAAAGAGGTTGCTCATCACACCCACAGAGAATTATCACCTAAGTCTGTAGGATCTTTCCACAGTTGATTCGGTTTTATGGCTGGCAACTTTAATGTTGCAAGGCTGCAATCATCACATGAATATGTGTCAGTGTTCAACAAAATGTGCATCTATTTAGTCACTCACTGGCATTTATAATTCAGCTTAGGCTTCCTATCTTTAATCTTCTTTGAGGGATTTTCTTAATTTCTTCTCTCCACTTTCATCTTGTCTATCACCTCTTTCTCTCTACAGTGCTTGTCTTCTCCACAAACTCTCTCTTCTTCTGTCAGAAGTTCCTTCTCTGTAATTTGTTGCTGTGCATCTCCCACGCTCCAGTTTTCCTCCCCGCTCTTCTTAAATGACTCTACATTGTAGTTAAATTTTCTACCGTTCTCTTTATTTCATCAGAATATTTTTTTCATCTTTTGCTCCACCTGTCTTCATCCCATCTTCTTTCATCTTACAGTTTCTTTCCTCCTCTTTCTCATCCTCTCCCTCTCTCTAATGAATCATGCTGAAGCTTGCTTTCATACACCGCTGATGGAAGCCCTCTGGCATGCACACATATTGCATACATTCATCACTGCTACAATAGAAGTAAGACTTTGCAAGCGAACACACACAAAGTCGCACACATAATGATGCATCCATTTGCTTATGCATGTGTTTGTATATGAAAAAAAGAAGATACATGTGATGGAATACATTTTGTAATATACAGTGTGACTGAATACAGTAATATATTCCCAGTAACTGATACAGTGTTGCTGTAAAAAAAAGAAAAAAAAATGTTTTGCCTCTGTGAGAAGTGGAGTCAACACACTGATAAGGTTTATCTGTACTGCATAGAATTGATACAATAGAAACAAATGGCACCATCAGAAATGACCAGTGTCTCCATCTGCTTTATTGAGGCAACTCAAAGAGTTTCTGGTTCTCAAGCAGGCAGGTATATTGGAGGTTGATATCTGACAGCATCTCACCAGAAAAGCATGATGAAATAGTTGTGCCAGAAGTGAAAAGTCATTCCAAGCAGCTGAAGTTTATTGAGGGCTTTGTGGAGGGATCTTTAGCAATTTCAGCAATCAGCACTTTCTAGTGAAAGGATCCTCTACCTTCCACTGATGCCAGAAATTGTCAGTGAATGGCAGATGTAAAGCTATAGGCTGCTACAACTGCCTAAAGTGATTTCATGGTGAGCCTTTGTCCACAGGTAGGTCTTAAGTTGTTTTTGTTTTTTTGTTGTTGTTGCATTTGTGGGAACATCACCTCACCCAAGAGCTTTACATGAATATCAATGAGATATTCTGATGCACACACACATACAAACTGAAAAATGGTAGAAACACGTGTATGCACACTCACGTACAGACATGTCCATGTGCACAGATACAAAGCACACAGCAAAGCTTAGCGGCATTAAACCTGTCACGCGTTACAAAGCAACAGGTAAGAATGGACACGCTGATCCACACACAAACACACACGCATGAATACGTGGCAGACACGTTATATCTGGACACACCTACACACATACAGCCATATCAAGGAAGAGGAAAATGAGCACGGAAAGATATAAATGGGCATAAGTAGGCTGACAATCAGAAGAAAGACCAAACACAGAAAACACACACACTTGACACACAAATCAGCCCATTAGCTGTACATTCTGCCAGAACCTTGAAACTGCTGGATAGCCAATGTGACATTAATTTGGCTGGTTTAAGAGGAACATTGGAGTGGAGTCTTGGATATGAAGTGAAGCCTGTGCTGAAGTGCCCTTAACCTGTATTCCTTTCATGGTCAGTAGGGGGCAGTTCTACAAGTCTCAAAAAGAGGTTTGATCACGTTCAAGTCTATAGGAAAATTACCCATATTCCCACTTTACCTCAGTATACATTTTCCTTATGAGTTTATGGTCTCTATGGATAGTCTTTTTTAAATTCAGCATGATGTTCACTTTGTAAATTATGGTCCCATTTAGAGTAAAATAGAGGATAAAGCAGGGTATAGTCTAGGCTGTGGCTAACTTGTGACTGACTCAATGGCGGATTGGCCATTGGGATGTTCAGGACGAATCCCGATGGACAGGTCACCAAGTGGGCAAGTGTGGGCCGGTGGGGCTGGCCCGCTGGTCAAAGAAAGAAAAAAAACCCCAAAACAAACAACAACAAAAAAAGACAGTGCCACAGCAGATGCATTAACCTTAGCTAACGTTTGTGAGTGTGTAATGTGCAAAGTTGCCTTGGCCTTCTTCTAGGTGTCCGGTTCAAGAGGCCCACTAGCCTACTAGGTATTGCATTAAGTCGTCATAATTTAAACCTGTACTAAAAGAAAATATGTGCTTGCTTTTTTCTTATGCAGTTGATTCTGAGGACAGTGTTTGTGTAGTGTGTACAAGCATATAGAGGATTATAGGTAGAAACGTGTGGGCCAGTGTATGGGCCAGTGCGTGGGCCAGTGTGTGGGCCGCTGTGCCTGAATGTCCCGGGCTGAATTTGTGTCGCAGTCCGTCCCTGGACTGACTAGTCACTACCATGGTGGAAGACTCCCTAAAAAACATGGTATTTCACCCAGTAGGGGTGGGCCATATCACAAAATTTGGTTTCCATGGAATATCATGTAATACAGGGCCAGAATCACCGATACAATACTTTTTATTATAAAAAGGTATGTCATGCTATATGAGGGAGGTGAATACTCAAGCTACTTAAGTAACAGCATGTGATGACCAACTACAGTTTGATAATGCAACATTAACCAATGCTGAGGTCTGAATCTTTCTAAAAGGCTCTGCTTGTAAACTCTGTCTCTGTGGCAGAAGTGTGCATACTGAAGTCTTTCTCTCCTCCCTTCATTGTGGTTGCAGCTCCAAGTTCTCTGTCAAAAGTTTGAGCTTTTTTAGTGACATACAACACTCCAAAAGTAAATTCTCTCTCTCAACTTAGGTCTGTGAGGTAAAGGTGACTTTAGTACATATTCCCATTCAGGACCCTAAATCCAAATGCACCAGATTTTAATAATTGTTTTAATAATTTTAAGATTTTAAGATTGTTTTAACTGTGCACTTTCCTTTTTTGTATATTTATGATGTGTTCAGGTGCTTTGTGTTTTTCATCTTGTATTGCTCTATTGGATAACCAATTGCCTTTGGGGGACAAATACAGTAATTGTTTGATTGATTGAACAGTATGCATGCTTACTGACTACTGTATTGTTACCTAGCACTCAGACACAGTGTGACACAATTTTAGAGGTGTTGTGATTACTTTCAAAGTCAATGAAAATATGCAAGTGGTGGAAATTAGCCTAGGGCTGTTCAAACCGAGGCAACTGTGCCAAAAATGTGTGAGAATCCCGGGGCTTTGTGAGTCTGCCTCATAAGCGACAAGAGGACAAGGAGATAGACTGGATGAAAATAACTGGACTTCCTGCTGAGTTTTGAGTTTGGTCAGAGGCCGCGCTTCCACACAGACATACTCCCACACACACGCTATATGGGTAACAGCTATTGGTAAGTATAGCTACATCACGCTGGCACATTGAATGTTTGCAATCAATACAAACTGCAGAGTCAGATGGGTTAAGGTTAAAATTAGCATGAATGACACCAGACAACAATTTGCTTTGCTTTCTGTCCGAACACACATTTAAGGACCTTTAAGATACAGTACAGGCCAAAAGTTTGGACACACCTTCTCATTCAATGCGTTTTCTTTATTTTCATGACTATTTACATTGTAGATTCTCACTGAAGGCATCAAAACTATGAATGAACACATGTGGAGTTATGTACTTAACAAAAAAAGGTGAAATAACTGAAAACATGTTTTATATTCTAGTTTCTTCAAAATAGCCACCCTTTGCTCTGATTACTGCTTTGCACACTCTTGCCATTCTCTCCATGAGCTTCAAGAGGTAGTCACCTGAAATGGTTTCCACTTCACAGGTGTGCCTTATCAGGGTTAATTAGTGGAATTTCTTGCTTTATCAATGGGGTTGGGACCATCAGTTGTGTTGTGCAGAAGTCAGGGTAATACACAGCCGACAGCCCTATTGGACAACTGTTAAAATTCATATTATGGCAAGAACCAATCAGCTAACTAAAGAAAAACCAGTGGCCATCATTACTTTAAGAAATGAAGGTCAGTCAGTCTGGAAAATTGCAAAAACTTTAAATGTGTCCCCAAGTGGAGTCGCAAAAACCATCAAGCGCTACAACGAAACTGGCACACATGAGGACCGACCCAGGAAAGGAAGACCAAGAGTCACCTCTGCTTCTGAGGATAAGTTCATCCGAGTCACCAGCCTCAGAAATCGCAAGTTAACAGCAGCTCAGATCAGAGAGCAGATGAATGCCACACAGAGTTCTAGCAGCAGACCCATCTCTAGAACAACTGTTAAGAGGAGACTGCGCGAATCAGGCCTTCATGGTCAAATAGCTGCTAGGAAACCACTGCTAAGGAGAGGCAACAAGCAGAAGAGATTTGTTTGGGCCAAGAAACACAAGGAATGGACATTAGACCAGTGGAAATCTGTGCTTTGGTCTGATGAGTCCAAATTTGAGATCTTTGGTTCCAACCGCCATGTCTTTGTGAGACGCAGAAAAGGTGAACGGATGGATTCCACATGCCTGGTTCCCACTGTGAAGCATGGAGGAGGAGGTGTGATGGTGTGGGGGTGTTTTGCTGGTGACACTGTTGGGGATTTATTCAAAATTGAAGGAACACTGAACCAGCATGGCTACCACAGCATCCTGCAGCGACATGCCATCCCATCCGGTTTGCGTTTAGTTGGACGATCATTTATTTTTCAACAGGACAATGACCCCAAACACACCTCCAGGCTGTGTAAGGGCTATTTGACCAAGAAGGAGAGTGATGGAGTGCTGCGGCAGATGACCTGGCCTCCACAGTCACCGGACCTGAACCCAATCGAGATGGTTTGGGGTGAGCTGGACCGCAGAGTGAAGGCAAAGGGGCCAACAAGTGCTAAACACCTCTGGGAACTCCTTCAAGACTGTTGGAAAACCATTTCAGGTGACTACCTCTTGAAGCTCATGGAGAGAATGCCAAGAGTGTGCAAAGCAGTAATCAGAGCAAAGGGTGGCTATTTTGAAGAAACTAGAATATAAAACATGTTTTCAGTTATTTCACCTTTTTGTGTTAAGTACATAACTCCACATGTGTTCATTCATAGTTTTGATGCCTTCAGTGAGAATCTACAATGTAAATAGTCATGAAAATAAAGAAAACGCATTGAATGAGAAGGTGTGTCCAAACTTTTGGCCTGTACTGTATGTTAATGTTTGGACAACCACGGAAGAAGACGATTATTGCCATAACCACAGATTAAGCAGTAGCTAAAGCTGACTTGAAACCTTAAATCCAGAGTTAAATGTTAACCTGTTACACTTAAATCTGAAAACTGGCTCAGGATATAAATCATGTGCTGCAGACTGTCTATGAACATTTTCTCTGAAGAAGACACTGACGAATAACAGATGTGATGTTCATGTCAGAACTCGTATTTGATTACTATAAACTAACTCAACTTGGTAAATAACAACTTTCAACAAAGAAAGAGGAAAAAAAACAGCAGAATGATAGAAAGTCTCACAAACTGCCATGAGTATGTGTGCACAAGTACAGAAAGAAAAAATAAAACATAAACACAAACCTGTGAGACACAAACCAATTTCAACCACAGATCATTGGCCAGCTTACAGCAGCCGCCTGTGACATCATCACCGAAGGACAGGTCAATACTAATGAGGTCAGAGGGAGGGGATGAAATCTGATTATGGTCTCCAGTTCATAAACAATATATTTCTATTAAAATCTAGCTTGTACACAAGGAGAGGATGCCAGAGAGAGAAAGAGGGAGAGAGAAAGAGAGAGAAAAACTATGAGGATATGAGTAAAGGAAATGTGAAGGGAATGGGATGTAAGAGAAGAAAAGAAAAACTGATGTAGTGAAAAACGGATGGAGAGAGATACATGGCTAGACAGGAATGAAGGAAGTTGCAAAAGTGAGGTGTGTGATAATGAATCAACAGCTTAACAAATGCAGGACCATACTGACTAACCACATATTAGTAATTAAAACACTGGATCACTGTTGTCCCCATCAGCCCTGCTATAATAAACCTCCCCTCTGCTGCCTCCAGGCTATTACAGCTTATTTGAAAAGGAACAGATACAAGCATGAAAATCAACCAGCTGCTTTATTGGATTAAAAGTACAAGCAAATCACAGGTGCAGACAGACACAGACAGTGTTTAAAGTTCCATTATAAACACCATCATAAAGTGTGTTCAGACAGTTTGGACACAGTATAAGCACGCCCTCTGTTCTTCAAATTATAGAATACTTTCCATCCTGTCCAAGTACTTATAATGCTGTATTGTAGATCTTGACTGAGGAGTTGTATAGACGTGTTAAATCAGGTTTGTGCTCTTGTGAAATGCATACATTTTGCCTTTTTCAACCAAAGTTCAGAACAGTCTTTAAATAAATATATTACTAAAAAAAAGTCTGCATGTCATCAAAACCTGGCAAACCTGGAGGAGGCCTGGTTTTAGGCAGGGCAGATGACATACAATGAAGTATCAAGAGCATAAATATGGACATTGTTCTTTTTTGCAGCCACCACCTTCTGATCCAAAATTCAGGGGCTTGGTTTGAAACAATTTTCAAAAACAGTCTAAACTATAGAGATATGATTTGCAACCATTCATCCATTATCTGTAATCGCTTATCCTGTTAAGTGTCACGGGGTGGGGGGGCTGGAGCCTATCCCAACTGGCACTGGGCGAGAGGCAGGGTACACCCTGGACAGGTCACAAGACTATAACAGGGCTGACACATAGAGACAAACAACCATTCATGCTCATCTTCACAACTTCGGTCAATTTTAAGTCTCCGCTTTAACCTAATCTACATGTCTTTGGACTGTGGGAGGAAGCTAAAGAACCTGGAAAAAACCCACATTGACATGAAAAAGACTCCACACAAAAGGGCCCGGGCTGGCCGGCAGATTTGATCTTGCTGCTAGGCAACAATGCTAACCGCTGCACCCCTGTGCTGCCCTGATTTGTAACCAGACAATTCAAAATCAAAGCCCACTAAATGAAGCTTTTTCAACAAATGAAATAAATACAGAGTCTTGTGGCTTTTCACTAGATCTGTTCATCTTTGTTTTTGGCTGCACTTTTCAATCACAAAACTACACTCTGCATTGCCTCTCAAAAACAGATATTACTGTTGGTCTTTCATTGTCATAAATATTAACATTAACCTAGTGTGTCATTTTACTCAAGATTATCAACCAGCAGAAGCTACCATTTTTATGTCAGAACATCAACGAACACCACTGACCACTGGGTGAGTTTCATGGGTTTGAAAACGAACGTTTAGGGTAGTTTTAGGACAGATTCACACATGGCCATAGGCAGCAGTGTTAAGCCAGGCAGGGCCAAATTCTCTGAAAAGGAGCAATCGTCACTATTTTGGTCTTAACCACTCTATTTCATCATAAACAACCCAGAAATTGAGCTCAAAGTGCAAAATACCAGACTTCTCCTTTAAAAGTAAATCCTGAAGGATTTCAGAGTTCTTGACGCAGCAGAGGTTGACTATTCATTCACAGGTGCAACATTAAACAGACAGCAGGTACGATTCAAAAGAATTATATTTATTCATAAAGTAAGTAAAGCAAAACCAAACACACAGATTCTAACTAACTATTTTCATTGTAAATTAGTCTTTGACAATGTGATATGTGTTGCAAACGGTCTGGATCAATGCAGAGGATGATTAGTTGCATGGAAGACGTTTTCTGTGAACAGCATTAGCAATCTAAACACTTAGCTTTGGCAAAGCCAACTAACCAATGACCTAACTGCAAACAATCACAATTACTCAAGAAACAGCATTAAATCACATACATCAAGTTAAACAGTCCTGCTTAGCCTGTACAGTTGTGATAAAGCTATGCCCAGTTGTTGGATGGAAGAAAGAGTTGCTTTGTGGTGTGCTGCTTTTGTCAGCCGGCAGAAGAAGACTGGGAAGAGCTGTGGTTCCAGAAGCAGCCTTTGTTTTGTCCTTGTTCCGAAGGTGCAGATCTGAGGAAGCTGGTCGCTCAGGGTCTTTGCAGAGTTAAACGCTGGGATTCTAACTCAACTTGGTTCTCCTTGTCGCTGTAAAGTCAGTTGCAAACCTTGTGCTTGCACCTCTAACTTTCTGGTTCAGAGGTCTGTCTAGGCCTGCCAAAGGCCCACTGTAAAAGTCCTGTCCAATCAAGTTTGAGATTTGTCTTTCAAAGAGGTGTGAGGTGGGGACCTCCTGTGGAGAATGGTGTCAAATAACTGTCCTCTGTGAAGAACAAAGACCATCTCACCATTTCAGATGGCAAGAGGAGAAACCTTCACAGGTCCAGTTAAGATTTTTAACAAAATGATAAAACATCTGTGGTCCAGTGTATCCCAACATGAGTTAACTACTAAATTCTATCAAATGTTGAGTCAGAACACCTACTGCAAGAAAATTCTAACACTGCATGCAACAACACCCTGGTCCTTCATTTAACTAACACATTATGGCTGTTCCACTCCTCCCTTGCAATATTTAAAACACCCACATTCTTTTTTGTAGACCATTTTTTTATCGAGCAATGGCAGTCTGCACTGACCTTGTTGGCAAAAACTATTAGATTTCCTATTGCTTCCTTCTAATGTAAGCCTGTACAGTGTTTGTTGTAATGTGGGACCACAGAAATTCATACATTACACAGGGGCTACAAATACATAGCGAGATGAAGGCAGCAAGATATTTTAAAATGTTGCTCTCTCCAGTCACCTGTATGACCGCACATAAAAGCAATCCTTTATACACCCTGGATGAGGGCAGAGACTGTTGTGGCTTGGCCTTGGTCCCAAGCAATATATCTATATCTGTCAATATATCTAACAATACATTGTTAGAAAGCTACTGGAATAAAAGTCATGTTTTCAAACAGATACCTCTGCTGCCTTTAAGACTGCCAACATGCAAAATTGGCACTGTGCATTATGAACATAGAGCCAGCTCTGGATCCCAGGCAAGCTACAGCACACTTCTGTTCTTCGACAGACATTCAGGTGCGTATAGTCTGCTCCAAAAAAACGCATTAGATTAATGACAACAAAAGAAGAAAGTTAGTACAGCAAATCAAGCTTTATACACCAGTTATACACAAACATAAACACACACACACACACACACACACACACACACACACAACCCTAAAACACACACACACCTGCAAATACAGTTACATACAAATGTACGCACACACACGATTATCACACAGACATAGACACACATATACTGTATATATTCACACACACACATACAGAGCACACAGCCTGTGGCAGCAGCAACTGTGGCATCTGTTGCCCACTGAGCCAGTCTGCTGGAGCTGGAGTCAATTATAAACACATTAGATTCTGTTTCCCATAATACACAATGACAGAAATACCTGTACGTGATCGCTCACACATAAACAAAGTCACACACACACACACACACACACCACATACACTGCAGTAGCGCAGCTCTACAGTATACCCATTACTGCTTCTCGCTACATTGGAAAAGAAAGAGGAGATGATGGCAGTTGATAGATTGAGAGAGATAGAGAGATGTAGAGGAAGATAAAAGAAAGAAAGAGGCAACAAAAAAATGTACAAATAAAAGTGAGAAGCTGTTTTACTTTAGGTGAGCTGATCTTCAGATATAATCCAATCACTCCTAATACACGGGGGGACGAGCGTATTTTTCACATTTGATATGAATAAAGATTGACTGCGAAACTGAGACAATCATAAACAAAATATCTTGAGCCTAGTCATCTTATAAAACTCAATTTGTTGAAGAACCCACTTGTAAAACCACAGGCATGCATCAAATTCCCGGCAGACCCCTAAATGCTAAAAGTATCTGCGCCCTCTAAGACGGCGGCTTTGGATTAAACGTAGCTGACAGACTGAATAGAAAAGAATATCTCTGTCTTTCTGTGGGGTTTCTTCCATTAGTGCGCTCGACAAGCCGTCACGGAGGAGGTACATGGAGGCGTATGGTGTAAAGCTGCTCGGGCGTGAGCTCGCGCGTGCATCTTTAAGTGTTATGAATGTGATTAATGCATGTGTGTGTTTGTAACGTACTGTATGTGGGTGTAGGCTATGCCTCTCTGAGTGTGTGTCAGAGAGAACATTTTTCTCCGGAGCAACCGCGGAGCAGACCTTTTGCATTTTTCTATTTGGTGTGTGTGTGTGTATCTGACAGCTGACAAACAAGCATCACTCTCTCTGAGACTGACTGACACGAGGACTGCGGGAGAATAGAGAACACACACACACACACACACACACACACACACACACACACACACAGGGGCAGATTCCAGAGATACAGCTACACAGAGAGACCATTATTAACCTTGTTACAGAGGGTTGTTATCACAGCTCAAAGTCATTCACATATACAGATTAAAAATACAGAATCCATAAGAAAGTAGAGCAGAGAAGACGAGGGCATGTGCACAGAAATCCTCCGAAAATCATCTACGGCGTGCACACATAGCTGGCAGCGTTGTGGGTGGATATGGTGGCCTGTCGTGTTTAAGGCGGCTTTATGATCACTCTGCTGTCAGCCAACATGTGTATTTGTGTGTGTGTGTGTGTGTGTGTGTGTGTGTGTGTGTATGTCAGGATGAAGGTTGAATGATCTGATAGTATTCCATCAAAACTGCCTCAACACAGAGAAGCTGGAGGGCTCCAGCATCTCTCTGCATGTATGGCTGTGTGCGTGTATTTTTTTCACCTGAGCAGTTTTTGTTCACTTTGTTTCTGTAGATCTCTAGGAAACAGGAAAAAAAGTATTGTTTTTGGACACAAAAGACAAGCCTTGAGTTCAATCAGTCAGAGTGGGTCAATGCTGTTTGCCAACATCCAAACATCTCGCCATGAAACTGGTGTTGACCTGACCCTTAACACTGCAGCCAGTCCTCAAGTGAAGTAGGTCACATTGTGGCTGGAGTTTACAGCATATGGTCATTCACTACCACTACAGTGACCTGTCATGTTTTCTATGACTCTCCTTAACACTCCTAGTGTAACACAAGGCTACCAACAGATTTCTCATAATACACAACAATCTCACCTCAAGGTCTGTTTAGTAGCTGTTGTTTGCCCAGTAGTCATGGAATTTTAGGAATGCTAAAATGTCCATTTGTTCTCAGCAGTTTAACCCTTTAAAATCCACACAGGAAAACAAAAAACATGGCATTAGTAAAACAGAAAGAAAGAAACAAAATATATATGCCATGTATGCTACTGTTACAATGCTTGTAAGATGTTAGTCTACCAACATGAACCAATTTGTTGGAATTAGTAGTATCACTGGTACCAGTAATATTTCAACATATTTATTCTAAATATTCACCATTACATTATTTTGGGAAACATCTCAGAAACAGTGAAAAATCTTACTGATGTGATTTTTTCATAGAATACATAAAGGAATATAAGGTATTAACAATAGTGAATATTGATTCTATTGATCCTTTTTTAACTGATAAAATTGTAACTTTATTATATATGTATGTATATTATTTATATATGTATGTACAGTACAGGCCAAAAGTTTGGACACACCTTCTCATTCAATGCGTTTTCTTTATTTTCATGACTATTTACATTGTAGATTCTCACTGAAGGCATCAAAACTATGAATGAACACATGTGGAGTTATGTACTTAACAAAAAAAGGTGAAATAACTGAAAACATGTTTTATATTCTAGTTTCTTTAAAATAGCCACCCTTTGCTCTGATTACTGCTTTGCACACTCTTGGCATTCTCTCCATGAGCTTCAAGAGGTAGTCACCTGAAATGGTTTTCCAACAGTCTTGAAGGAGTTCCCAGAGGTGTTTAGCACTTGTTGGCCCCTTTGCCTTCACTCTGCGGTCCAGCTCACCCCAAACCATCTCGATTGGGTTCAGGTCCGGTGACTGTGGAGGCCAGGTCATCTGCCGCAGCACTCCATCACTCTCCTTCTTGGTCAAATAGCCCTTACACAGCCTGGAGGTGTGTTTGGGGTCATTGTCCTGTTGAAAAATAAATGATCGTCTAACTAAACGCAAACCGGATGGGATGGCATGTTGCTGCAGGATGCTGTGGTAGCCATGCTGGTTCAGTGTGCCTTCAATTTTGAATAAATCCCCAACGGTGTCACCAGCAAAACACCCCCACACCATCACACCTCCTCCTCCATGCTTCACAGTGGGAACCAGGCATGTGGAATCCATCCGTTCACCTTTTCTGCGTCTCACAAAGACACGGCGGTTGGAACCAAAGATCTCAAATTTGGACTCATCAGACCAAAGCACAGATTTCCACTGGTCTAATGTCCATTCCTTGTGTTTCTTGGCCCAAACAAATCTCTTCTGCTTGTTGCCTCTCCTTAGCAGTGGTTTCCTAGCAGCTATTTGACCATGAAGGCCTGATTCGCGCAGTCTCCTCTTAACAGTTGTTCTAGAGATGGGTCTGCTGCTAGAACTCTGTGTGGCATTCATCTGCTCTCTGATCTGAGCTGCTGTTAACTTGCGATTTCTGAGGCTGGTGACTCGGATGAACTTATCCTCAGAAGCAGAGGTGACTCTTGGTCTTCCTTTCCTGGGTCGGTCCTCATGTGTGCCAGTTTCGTTGTAGCGCTTGATGGTTTTTGCGACTCCACTTGGGGACACATTTAAAGTTTTTGCAATTTTCCGGACTGACTGACCTTCATTTCTTAAAGTAATGATGGCCACTCGTTTTCTTTAGTTAGCTGATTGGTTCTTGCCATAATATGAATTTTAACAGTTGTCCAATAGGGCTGTCGGCTGTGTATTAACCTGACTTCTGCACAACACAACTGATGGTCCCAACCCCATTGATAAAGCAAGAAATTCCACTAATTAACCCTGATAAGGCACACCTGTGAAGTGGAAACCATTTCAGGTGACTACCTCTTGAAGCTCATGGAGAGAATGCCAAGAGTGTGCAAAGCAGTAATCAGAGCAAAGGGTGGCTATTTTGAAGAAACTAGAATATAAAACATGTTTTCAGTTATTTCACCTTTTTTTGTTAAGTACATAACTCCACATGTGTTCATTCATAGTTTTGATGCCTTCAGTGAGAATCTACAATGTAAATAGTCATGAAAATAAAGAAAACGCATTGAATGAGAAGGTGTGTCCAAACTTTTGGCCTGTACTGTATATGTATATATATATATATATATATATATATATATATATATATATATATAGATAGATAGATAGATAGATAACATTAAATGTACCATTTATCAACAATGAATGATCATAGGTGTTTTTTTTGTAGCAGATACTCATTTTTAGTAACATTAGCATAGCTTCACTACCTTTACCATAAAAGGACAAATCCACTGTGTGGTAGAGCAAGGTTTTTAAAAAGTTATTTGACCCTTATTATAATTGTATTTCTTTTTTGTATCTAATTACATAAATCTGTTCAGTAAGACTTCTGAAAGTATAACATGTCAAAAACCCATGCCCACCTTTGAAAATCCCACCACACAAAAACCTTATGACTGGAGTGACTTATTTGTGACTTACTTTCTGTAGGATTGAACTGAAAAGGCTTACTATTTTAAGACACAGCCACATCTAGTCGAATGGTAGAGATAGCTCAGTCAGGTTGAGTTAAGTTCAACACATTTTTCATTAAGATAAAATGAGTCAAAATGTGATGTACCGGTTGAGTAGGAGGTTAAAGGGTTTTCAGGCTGCATTCACACCAAATCAGGCAAAATGCCAGTCCACCCACTCATTTGATTGTGGGTTGTCCGTCTGGGTTGTGACGAAGGGGCAGCAGAGGAAAAGTTTAAACAAAATCAGTTTCTGGAGAAACCAGCCTAACACTGCCAATCAGACTGAAGGATGCTCGCAGTCCACAGGAACAAGTATAATGTCTCTTTCTACTATTAAATAATGTCATCAAAGGAAATAAAGTAATAAAGTAGGTATTGACAGCTTGTGTGTACTATCCTGCAAAGGAGAGCACTTGCTTTGTTTGCTTGTGTGAGCATGTGTCTTTTATGGCAGTAAACATACTACAGTAACTATAGCCAGATTGCCAAGCGATCACAAAAATAACCTTACACCAGGTCAGTTAACCCTATGGGCCCTAGGCGTTTTTGGGGTATTTTTACTGCCTTTACTTTTAAGCTCATATCACAGTCATTATAAAGGCTACATACACATGCTATAGCTTGGTTTTTTCAGGACAATGTGGGCTATCCAGATTTGCCATCATTAAATGTCCTTCTATGTGCCTGTATTTTATATTCATTTTTATATCAATGAAAAAAACAAATCTGTGTGACTAAATTCTTACATTTTTACATGTATCTCACCATAGCAAGTTGGAAAAAGACATATTCTGCCATATATGAAGAGGGGAGACTCTCTGGAATCTGGCAATATAAGAACCATGATGGTGGGACATTCTGTCACTTCACAGCTGTCCAAAACGTGGTTTGTGCCAGGCGGACATGTTTGCCAGTATTTTTTCATTATTGCAAGAAATTCCATTGACTCATTCACAAGTCAAAAATGTGTTTTTTCTGAAGGAAACATGCAATATTTACATCTAAGATAACAGGAAAAAAAAGTGAAGAAAGTGAAGCGTG
Source organism: Epinephelus fuscoguttatus (assembly GCF_011397635.1). Taxonomy (NCBI): domain Eukaryota; kingdom Metazoa; phylum Chordata; class Actinopteri; order Perciformes; family Serranidae; genus Epinephelus; species Epinephelus fuscoguttatus. Next base: position 7,932,203 of record NC_064755.1, read on the forward strand.
CTAGTCTTGTCAGACTTTGATGGAGTGTCAACTGGACAATATGGAGATATTTGCATCTTGAAAGCCGGACTACAAATGTGGATAGACAGGGAGAAACACACGCAAGCCTGAGACGTGGTAAGATACGATATTCCTCACTATATGAAGTGACTGATAACAAGATCTGTATAATGGGTTGTAAAGAAATTCGTCAGGTTTTTATTTTGTAGACAAATAATGTGGATTTATAGCGTGATGGGATGACAGCACAATGATGTGTTTGGCATCATTGGAAAGCTCTGCTCCTGCACTTTGATGTGATATGTGTGGCATTTCTGTGCAGTAATGTGTGTGCAGAGCTGTATGAAAGCTCTGTTGTACATAATTTTAGTGTAAATTTATCATTGTTTTTCGCTGTGAAAACATTGGACTACCGACAAGTGCTTGGCCTTGTCAGAAAGCTACAATTCTGCTGTTTCACGTGATATGCGTGGCTTCTCGCTATGACGCACGGTCAGGAGAAAATCAATAGAGAAGAACAGGTGTGAATTTGGACGCACTAGTATGTGTCATTCGGGCCCATAGGGTTAAGTTACATGTACAAAAGACACACAGTCCTGTGCTTAGCCATGTATGATAAGACTAATGTTATGGCCAGTTTTTACGTTACCAGTCCATGAATGGAGGGGGAGAGCCACTGCTTTGGCATGTTGTTATAGCATGCTGCTTCTTTAAGCCTGATTTATGGTCCTGCGGCATACCTACAATGTACCTACGTCATTGCCGTGACGCCGTCGTGAACCCTTCGAACTTCTCCGTCACTCCACTTCGGCGTGGTGCAATTCACCGCCAGAGCGGTAGGGGGCTGCGTTCCTTTCCTGAATGGTTATCGTCATCTCTAGTTGATTCTTTGTTTAGCTTCCGGCTTTTCCAGTCACAGTGAACAATGGCGACCGAGAGAGAGAATCTTGCTGGAGTTGGAGTTGTTGGACATCAAAGAAAGTATGTTACAGTTTTTCTCCATTGCTTTGGCTCATTTCTTGAAACCGAAATTACATTCTCAAAGCTCTAGGTGCATTTTGCAAAATAGTCTTATGGTTCAGCAAAACACCATAGATAACCTGCAAAAGGTCATATCTCTCCCAAAACAGTTAACTCATGCGCCAAAAGTAAATCCTTTTGCCATTTAAGTAGTCAGTGCCACCAAAATGCAAAGTTTTTTCTCAATTGCTTTGGCTCATTTCTTGAAGCAGAAAATACATTCTCGAAACTCTAGGTGCATTTGTCAAAATAGCATGGACAGTTCAGCAAAACACCATGGCTTACCAGCAAAAGGTCATATCTCTCCCAAAACAGTTTACTCATGTGCCAAAAGTACATTATTTTCTCATGCAAGTAGTCAGTGCCGCCAAAATGCTGAGTCCTTTTGGCATTGTGTAAGTACTGCTGGTCAAAATGCTTAGATGTTTTGTCATTATTGAAGCGGTCCATGGAAATATCCTCATCTCTGCATTTCAAACTTGGTCTAGTCCTTCATTGTCACTGCATGGTTCATGATGTTTTTTGTCTACATAACAGAATACAATTGTGTATCAAACTGAAAAAGAAGGATGATTTCAACAGTAGCCTACAAGGTCTGACATCACACACTGCACTCACACTGCCATGGAAATTGTCACTGTATTGTATTTTTATTCACACACATAAAGTAACTGGTATACATCTTAGTGAAAAAAAATCATACAGTACATTATACTGCAAATAAATTCATCAAACACAAAACAAAGGAAAATTATATGTTGCCAACAGAAACTATAGTACTGTAATGCTGGAGTGTTACTCAAACTCATTGTCCGCCTCCTCATCCTCATTCTCCTGGCCGCCCTCCGCTGCTGTCTGTCTGGCCACAGATTTTCGCCTACATCACAACGACACTCTCCCGTGCGATGCAACGGGGAAGAATCTACGTGCGTGTCGCAACCATCCCCGACACTGATCTGGTGTGACATCACCACAAGCGGCATCCATGGCTTGGAGCAGGGACCTCTGGTTCTGAGCCGCTGCTCATATACCTTCCACCTCCAGGCTGAGAAAAATTCCTCGATAGGATTAAGGAAGGGCGAGTATGGTGGTAGGAAGACATTCATCATTCTCTGGTGAGCAGTGAACCAGTCTCTGATAAGCTGGCCACGGTGGAAGCTAACATTGTCCCACACAATGACAAACATTGGCAAATTAGGCCCTACTGCACCTCTCTCATTTTCTGGGACCAGATTTGAATACAGGTGATCCAAGAAGACGAGGAGTTTTGCGGTGTTATATGGGCCGAGACTTGGGATGTGGGCGGCAACGCCATTCTCTGAAATGGCAGCACACATTGTTATGTTGCCCCACGCTGGCCTGGGACATCGACTGTGGCCCGTGGCGACAATATTCCGGCCACGTCTTCTTCCTTTGGCCAGGTTGAAGCCAGCCTCATCCACAAAGACGAGGATGTGAGGAGTCTCGTTCCCTTCCAATGCCATTATTCTCTACAATACAGTAAACAAAACATCAAATCAGTTATACAGTAGACTGTAATACAATGCAACAGAAAATTACATAGGAATGTTCTGTATTCTCCTCCACAAGTTCAATATACTGCCCTGTGCTTTACTGCAGTGGTTCCAAACTGGGGTAGGTGTAGGGATATAGGCCTACAGAGGTATGACAGAAAGTACTTGAGAGAAAGGGGGAAATACTGGAAAATAAAATAAATGTAGAGTACATCATCGATCAACACACTGACTGAAATGCTACTGTAAGGACACAATGTCAGATCTGCTTGTGCAGTGAAACAAGGGAGCCATAACAGGAATCAAACTTAAGTTTCCACAAAATAGACAGATACTCTGACCAGTCTGCCAAAGGCATATCCTTGTGGCCAAGTAGCCAGCACACCATCTCATCATGGGCATTACACCTGGTTACATCTGGTAGGCTCAAATTCAGCTCATTCCCCTTTTCTTATATGTAATATCATATTCTTCAAAAGAAGGATTATTGTGATAATTGTATCATACAGTAAGCTACAGCTTCCACTTGTAGTTTTCAAAGCAAAACGTTGTAGTCACATAAAGCAGTACTTGGACTCAGAAATCAGATAAAATTATAGCTGCTGCACAGCAATAGTCGGGCAGGGCAATTTTAGACAAGGGATAGGGAAAAGTGTTGATAAAGAGGAAACAGGGAAAAGTGTTGATAAAAGTATTTGTCCGCGAAACTGTCGGGATCATAATTATTTCAACTTTACTAGTCTCTAATCCACATAGCAAGATGATGCATGAACATAGGATTTTACTGTAACATTAGAAAGTCCATTCTGCCTTAGCTGAGGCTCGAACTCACAATCTTCAGCACCAAGAACCAGCTCCTAACTCACTGAGCCACAGGCCAGGCAGCAGTTGCTGAAGCAGATCTCAAAAATTGTCAAAATGTCAGAAATTCTGTTATCTAAACATATATAAATACATATATTACATCTTGACAGCATGGAAATATTGGTGATTTGTTTCTAACGATAAGTGTTTTGCTTCATCAGAGAAAATTTGATGTTTAAAAATGCCATTTTTGCATTGACTCCAATTGTTCACGAGAGCAAAATTCAAAATGCTGTAAAAAAAAATCAGTTTTTGAGATAAAATTCTGAAATTTGGCACACTTCATCAACCATGACTCGAAATTTTTGTCAAATTCTTTCAAGAAGATTGAAAATGTATTTAGCAAGAACTGGATGGCATATGTTTACAGTACAATTTACAGTCAAACGTTTTCATGCACTGTAGGCTCAATTTTTCAAATATCAAAAATCTGTGTGGATCTTTTGTGTAGGACAGTCTGATGATGCTCTCTACCAAGTTTGGAGTCAATTGAGGCAAAATTGTGGGAGGAGATAGGTTTTATAAGTTTTACAGTTTTTGAAAAAAACAGAGTGATTGACTTCATAATTTGGAATGAGTCTAAATGGACAAAAGGTTCAGCAGTATCTGGGCTATTTTTTGGTGAAGTTTCAAAACTGTAGCATGTACCGTTGCTCTGGTAGGAATTTTCAGAGTTTTTATGTAAATTTGAACAATTATTGATGACTTACATGTACATACTGGTACCGCAGCTCTTTCACTCTATCAGAGTTCCTCTCAAATGGTACCCTGTAGAGTTGCTTCATGGTCATCTGATGCTTGTTCAAAACCCTTGCTATTGTGGAGATGCTGATTGCATTGATGTTTTGGAATATGTTGTCGTCCTGTAAGATTGTGGTGCGGATCTGTCTCAGTGTGATGGCATTATTTGTCGTCACTATATTGCAGATTTCTTGCTCCTGTTGTTGACTGAGGAGTCGTCCTCTGCCACCAATATGAGGTTGTCTTTCAATCCTAGACATAGAATTCAATGGACAATTGTATTACCATTTGCAATGTTATGTTACTGTCCTGCTCAGTACAAAAATACAGTAATATATAAATGAGTACAGTAAACAAATACATTTCTTACATTACAGTATTCACAATGTTCTGTCAGATACAACCTAGAATTCCATCGTTGACTTAGAGTAGTACATACCTGCTTTCCCTGCGAAGGTTTGGATGATCGATGACACTGTGGAGCGGGGCACATTAGGTTGCACTCTGCGACCTGCCTCTGCCATTGTGAGGCCATGGTTGACCACATGGTCGACCAGAGTAGCCAATTTCATCCGACACAGGTTGGTGTCTTTGTGCTCCTCGGCCTCTTCCCCCTATTCCACCACCACGCACCCTTACACCTCTACCTCTTCCTCTTCCTCTTCCTCTTCCTCTTGCCTCCATGTTTGAAAATTGTACTGATTCTGATCAAGCTCTATATATATGGTTGACAGCACTGATACTCATGCATAGCACCTGGGAGATCACTGTGACCTGCCCCCTTCATCACTCAAGTTCTAGTTTCACCTGACAGTCAATCACAGTTATCAATTTAGCAAATGTTCCAAGAGATTCATGTTATATAATGGGATGTTACTCATGGTATTATGTCCCTGACATATTTTGACAATTGAATGGACCATTTTGCATGTGATGATTAACACATTGAAATGATGCTGACATGTTTTGGAGAGAATAACCATTTGACTGAGAAGTGAGAAGTCAGCTTAGATCACAGGATATATTCACTTGGTACTTGTGCAAACTGTAGGCAAAAGTACTTAATCACTTGCAGAGATGTACAGAGACATTTGCAATTTGCTGAAAGGAATGAGAAATTCAAATCTGTTGTGAACACATGCCCAGAGGTTTGGAGGTTTGTCCGTGTTGTTTTGAGAACGTAATTTCTGTTTCAAGAAATGAGCCAAAGCAATGGAGAAAAACTGTAATACTGCAACATCTACATCGCAACAGAAGATGTTTAAAGATGGCGGGGATGGCGCAATCTGGAAATACAGAACCGGAAATGCATTGCTACCAAGTAAACCAAATCACAGCCCTCTCGCTCTGCACTGGGTCTGCGTCGCCTTGATGTGTAGTTACATTTTTTGGGAGGTGCACGTCAGGCTACACCAGGGGCTACGGCAAGCCTCCTGCGTACCCACGTACCCTACAACGTAGGTACGTCGTTGATTTAACGCAGGACCATAAATCGGCCTAGAAGAGTCAGTTCCAGTGCAGTCTGTGCCACGCTGTGTTCTGATTGTGCAGATCAGAGGAAACCAGTCACTCCTTTCACTGTCATCCTTTTTAAGAGTTAGCAGCACTAACTTGGCTTTAATGCTTCTTGTAGCTTGTAAAGCTAGCTTGCAATCTTTGTTGTAGTTGCTGGAGCCAACTTGTCTAGTCTTCTCAGCCATTAAGAAAAATCATGTGTCTACTTTGAGCAGGCCACACGTGATGATCAGAGAGCCGTGGTGGAGCAGAGAGTCTTTTCTGCTGCTCTGACTGCAGAGAGGTGAGAAAACATGGAGGAGGGGCAGGCAGGTCTTCCTGCAGCAGTGATTCTCCTTTCTGGAGAGTACAGAGAAGAAGAGAGGAAGGAACAAAGAAGCTGAGGTTTTGCTGGCCATATGATTTTGTGGGTCAAATTGCTCAATGACAAATAGTAAGCGAAGACTGGTTCAATGGTCTCGATGAGCAGGGTTTCACACCTAGGTGTGAAAAGCTGGAGGACTGTGGGGAAACTGAGGAGTCTCAGTGTCTTTGTCATTGAGAACAGAAGACTCCAGCTGCCATTTTGAGTGGGCTGAGGTTACAGGAAATGCCTTTACATTTCCCATAATGTTTCCTTAAGTTACACAAACGAACAAATCATGCAGGGTCTCATTTATAAAACAACGCATAGGATCTATACTAAAAATGTGGGGCGTCGGTGGTTTAGTGGATAGAGCAGGCGCCCCATATACAAGGCTGTTGCCGCAGTGGCCCAGGTTCGACTCCAGCCTGTGGCCCTTTGCTGCATGTCCTTCCCCCTCTCTCTCTCCCCCCTTCACACTTAGCTGTCCTATCTATAAAGGCAAAAATGCCCAAAATCTATACTAAATGCCAAATCTATACTAAAAATGTACAAATGGACAAAAGCTAAAAATTGTGTGCCAGAAAATATTATATAACAATTTCTACAATCAGGCTTCCTGCCAATTTACTGTCTTGGGACTTGGACTCAAGCCCCGGATGTTTTCTGAAAAGCCCTGAATGTGAATTTTACTTTGGAAAAAAAAACTGTCTTGTGAGTAACATGCAGTGCCGCAGTCCAACAGAGAGGCAGCAGCTGCGGGAAAGTAGCCTGCGTACTGTGTACTCTGAAGAAGTGTTTCCTTGTTTATTATTCTCCAGGCCAGGTAACATTTTTTTTCCATGATGAAGATTATTATTATGGATTAATAAAGTATCTTGACTTGACTGAAGGGTATGAATTTATGTGTTCTCCAGTCCTTTTTTAACTTTAAGGTGGTTGTAATTTGAAGGTTGTGGTGTTGTAGCAAAAAACAAAACACCAATTTTTCGCGCGGGCATTTCATTTACCATCTGGGCTAAGCCTGTCCTACAGTCCTAAATACGCCTCTGATCCACAGCAAAGTTGTTGGCACTGGGTCCAGACCGCCCCCGTCAGTCCGCTGCTGTGCGGCTCCGGGCTCTGTGGCAGCGGAGCGCTGCTCTCCTTAGCCAGACGGAGCTGGGGCCTGTATTACGAAGCAGGATTAATGTCTTAGCGAGGTAACTTCAGGGTTAACCCTGGGTTTTCGGTCTCACGAAGCCGGTTCAGTTCTTATCGGGGTAGATCACCATGGTAACTTACTCTGAACGGCTATCCTGCTCCGGAGCAGGGTAAGTTCAGGGTTGAATCTGATCCTATAAAAAGCACCACCCACTGGCCAATCAGCTGTTCAGAAAAAAATGACTCTGCTGACAGAAATGCAGCCCAGTCATGACGGGAAGTTTAATTCATTTGATTGATTTTGATTTGAAAGTTTATTTTGAACATTAAAAAAGAAAAGAAAGCCACAACAACGGACAATGAAAAGATTGTTCAAAAAGGAGTGGAAAGAAGTCGAAATTTCATCCCACCCCTTCATAAGAAAGAAACTGATCATTTGCAGACACTTAATAGCACCATTAATTAGTGCCAACATTTTTTTGTTGTTGGAGGAAATGATCCCTGTTAAAGATAATGGGCCTAACTGACAGCTTTGCTGCTAGAAATGTGGAAAGTAGCCTATCATGTCTACACTTCATGGTGTTTGAGGGATTTTCCTTTTTGTTTTTTAAAGAGGGAGACCAGTTATATTTTTGCGCATGCAGCTGTTAATTTCTAACACAGCTCAATATCAGGATGATTTTATTCAGACTATCAGTTTGGTGTTGATATGATTTAATTGTGGCGTCAGCTTTAAGCTTTATTGTAGCATATATAACGTTATGACAAAGAAGACCAGTTTATCAGACACAATGATGTTAGACAATAATTGTAATACACGCAATTCATCTGCACAGCATTGATTTGATGGGATTCAAGGGTGTGATCAGTGTCAGATGTACAGGTACTGTAGCTACTTGAACCAGTGATGAGTAATTTAACCTACACATCATTTTATTTGCTACCTTGTTTTGTCTTGATTTTTCCCTCTCTCCTCCTCTATTTCTTCTTTCCTGACCCGTTTTTTTTCTTCTCTATCATGTGATTTCATTGATGTTTTGACAGGGGAATTTCTTTGATAAGCTTTAAGTGGCTTCTAACCTCTCCAGCACTTTTCTTTTTTAATCTTGTAAATTTTATACTGTCTGTTTTTAACATTATGTGCAAATAAACTAATCTAAACTAAAGCTAAACATTATTCATCCCGTTATGCGTTGCCACGCATGTTTCCTCCTCCTGCAGCTGCCACAGTGTTGGCCTTTTCTGTAATGTTGCTTTCCTCCTTCTCATATTTTAGTAGAATTAATCTCTGATCCTCACATGAGAAATACTTTTTTTCCCTTACATATGGCACTGTGTGAGGACGCTCAGTGACGCTGCACTTCTCTCATGATTGTGATTGGTCCGCTGCGTGCGTGTTCACGGCTCTTGATAAAGCAACCCTGGGTTGAGTTACTGAGTTGATATCCAGCGTCGTGATACCGATTATCCTGATTGCCATTGTTAGGGTTAGTCAACCCAGGATAGGTCTGGGTAACCCAGGAAAGGTTGATCTCGCTTCGTGATACAGGCCCCTGGGTCAGGTGGCACCGCACCGGGCCCATCAGCGTGTGCATTTCATTCACCATCTGGGCTAAGCCCCGTATGTCCTACAATCATAAATCCGCCTCTGGTTTGTATACATCACAACTTTTGTGTGGGAAGTGGCATATGCCTCTTCCAGGTCTTATTTTGTGTATACGCAATGTTTATAAATGAGACCACTAGAGTTCAGTGATACCGACAGAGCTAAAAACCAAAACGTCAAGCAAAAGTTGAGGTAATGTGATAACTAAGCAAAACTATGTCCTAAAGAAGATTATGTGCTATGATGAGAAGCTCCACAATAGCCTCTAAACAGACCTATAGGTGAGCTTATTTTGAAATATTGAGCATAGCGTTAGTTCAGGCAGGACATTATGTCAAGCTCACATCCTAGCTACATCAGTTAATCTCAAGCAGCCCAATCAACTGATAGAGCAGCTGATTGATTAAAGGGAGTCAGCTGATAGATCACAACTCCTTTCTATGCAACTATTGGCGAATCAGGGTGCCCTGTTTATACTGCTCTGGCTTGCCTACTGTCACTGCTTCCTCTGCAAGCTGCTTCGCAACCCACTTCCACCCCAGCTCCTCCTTTTCATGTCGTCTGACTCTCAACGTCATTTCTGTTTGTCACTGATGTTGGTTCAGTTGTGTTCCCGGGGTGTCCCCAGGCACAGGAAAGGGCAGGGAGGTTTGCCTTTCTGCCTCATGTTTTCCTCATTTGCATGTGGAAGGGCTGACAGGTGTGCTCTCTCTGCCTTATGGCTTTCCACGCAAGCACGTGGAAGGGTGGAGAGGTGTGCTCTCTCCGCCTTATGCTTTCCATCTAGGCATGTGGAAGAGGCTTTCTGCATAGGCCCGAGGAAAGGCAGAGAGGCCCCAGAACAGAGCCATACTGCCAAATACTGCAAATGGAAACAGAGTTGTCTTTGACTAAAATGTCCCTGACTGAACTGTGATTTCTATGGATGAACTAACTTCTCAGCTGACTTGGGTGAGAAGTCCTTAAACCTTCCTTTTTTTTATTGTTTTTTGGCCACTTGGGGGCAGCAGAAATAAGTTGTGAACAGGACATTGAAAAATCATCATCTTTTAAATTGCCTAACCTGTTAACAAACAGTTACTTATTTATACATCCTGCAGTTATGGAACAATGTTATCATTCATTTGGAGTCATGATTTTTACTTCTTACTTCTTCTTCTTCTTTTAGCATTATTTCTGATAGATGATGATGATGGAAATATTTGTCTTTTTAGTTGCTAAATGCTCCACTATGTTCACCAGCTAGTTGCTAACTTTTCTGTTAACTACTTTGTGCTGGGCAGGTACTGTAGTGTACAGTGGGTTTATCAGAGCTTTATTGATGAAAGCAGCTGCCTGCTGCTGAAAACAACACTGACAAGAGTCCAGAGAGTGAACCAAAACAGTACAGTGATAGAAAGTAAAACCAAAACAGTGAGCTTAGAGACACTCTAATGCTCTGGAGAGCTGAGGGAAACTGCAGAGTCACTAGCAGCAACTACTTTAACAATCAAATGGTCATGTGATCCATCGTTAATGTTATTGCAATGCTTAGTAGTAGTTGTAAATGTGTTGCCAACAAATACAAACTTAAAACTAATGATTTGTGACGACACTACACCATAGGAAGACAAAAAAGAACACAGATCCTTCTTTACTTATGCCAGCAGGGTCACTGCTGCAGCAGGACAGGAATTTTGAGCCCCAACAACATCCTATAGTCTTCTTTTGTTGTGTAGCTCTCCCTCATGGCTACCACACTCTGAACAGAGCAACAAAATGACAACCTCCTGTTATTTTAGCAATAATGCTACCAGGAGCCCTGTGCCTCTTTTAGAAACAGCCAAGGTAATCCAGTCTCATGCGAGGGGTCAGACTAATGACTCCTGTGATGGTGTCGAACAGATCTGAGGAAACCTTGCTCAGAGGAGGGACCCAATGCCACTTCCTCTGTCCAGGCCACAGACGGACAGTGGACTTATGAGCTGTTCACACAGAAAAGGAAAGACAGGTGCGTGTCATCTGATGTGTTTGGGTTTTTTTTCTTGAATAAGAAATGAGGTAAATAATATGGATATTTTGGTATACAGTTTTTTATTGCCTAATTTAACTTGCTTCTATAATCAATCAATATCAAATTCAATCACTCAATAATCGTGTTAATGAGTAGAAAGGTTACAGAGGAGCTTTTACTGCAGAGGAGTACTGCATGTGTGTATATCTGTGTAAATATATGGCATCTGCACCATAATAATGACAGTTTTGTTATTTTGCTTGTCACTGGTATCTTCACGTATGCCCTTTTTCTGTGTGTGTGTGTGTGTGTGTGTGTGTGTGTGTGTGTGTGTGTGTGTGTGTGTGTGACTGAGAGAGAGAGAGGCAACACAGGAATGAATAAGAATCCCTCACTCCTCCTATTAGGTGTCCCAGGGTGCAGCAAAGTGCCCAAGGAGAAAATATGTGTGTGTGTATGTGTGTGTGTGTGTGTGTGTGTGTGTGTGTGTGTGCGTGCGTGCGTGCGTGCGTGCGTGCGTGCGTGCGTGCGTGCGTGCGTGCGTGTGTGTGTGCGTGTGTGTGTAAGAGAGAGCGTGAGTGTGATAAGTAATATGGCAGTGTCATAGAGGAAGCCACTGTAACCTTTATACAGCTCTTTACTCTGTCACTTCCTATAAAAACACACCTCCATCACTTGGAGTGGAAGGAGGGAGAGAAACAAGGAGCGAACTTGAGAGTGGGGAAGAAAGAGGGGAGGATGAAGGAAGGAGGTGTGGGGGAGGAGAGTGATAGCATGTATGAAATGGAAAAAGAGATGGTGAGAATTAGAAGATGGAGCTGAAGGGAATGAGCAAAGTAAGATGGTCCAGAGACAAGGACAAAAGAAAGGAAAAGGAAAGATGAACTGAGGAGGACACGTGGACAGACTCAAAATGACAAAAAGGTGACAAAAGAAGGAAGAATAGAAGGGAAGTACTGAGGTAGGGAAGCGATGTAATGTGATAGAGATGTTTCATGTTTTCAGAAGGTCAAGTGTGGAAATGGGCTCATGCTTCCTGTGCTCTCTCCTGTCGCCACGTGCTGTCAGCCAGCCTGCTGCCCAGGAAAAATGAAATGAGGGAGCGGTGGGACGCACAGGCAGAAACAGAGAGAGCAACTGTAAACAAAAAAAAGAAAGAATTCACTTGATTAACGCACACGCAACACATATACAATACAGTAGATTTAAAACTGCATTGAACATGCTCATACATTTGGTGAATTGTGAACTAGATGTATCATTTTACAATTTATGCACATGAATGTATACTCTCACGTCAATTACCAACACTGGTTTTATGGCACACAAGGATTAATGGCACCCTGCATTCTGACACAATGGGACTCCCTAAAAACTTAGTATTTCCCCCCCAGGGATAGTCCCATATCTCCTGCGTCACACAGAGTAGAGTGTTGTGTGTCTGATGAGTGTTCTTGTTGACTCGCGTTGGATCGTCTCTTTTTTAACTGAATCTTTGTCTTAACTTCAGGATTAAATCTACAAGAGACCTCACGCCTACTTGTAATTACATTTTTGTCAAGTAAATAAAAAGAAGAAATTTTAGACATTTTTGGAATTATTAATTTACAAAGTTACACAAAGATTTTTGCTCCTTGTACTGCTGACAGTCTACTTTACCTTTTGCTCTATTTTCCAACCTTCATAGATAAAAGTAGCCAAAACTTGGCTACTCAGTCCAGCTTCTCATTTTCATTTCAAACAATTCTGTATTTTTACAAAGCTGCACACAGGTTATCATAAAAAGTGAAAAATTCACGAACATGTACTCAAAGCGTGGGCTGAGGTGGTCATGATGGTCATGGAGCTCACTAAAGCATGCACTGCATGACCATCATGACCATCTTGGTGAAATAAATTTTTAGGGAGTTCCCCAACACAATATGAGTGTTGTATAGAAGTCTTCTCCTGATACTGCTGATGCCAATTCATATAGAAATTTGATTTGATTGACTTTTATATACAAATCAGTTTAGATTCTAATGGAAAACAATCACAATATCATGCTGTGTGCCCGCCAGGTCTGAAAAAGACAAAACATTATTGAAAGTGAGCCATTTTAGCAATCAATATAAAACCAGGCGGCGCGTTAACCGGATATTCTCGGTCATTGACCGTTTTTTATACAACAATGACCGGAAAATCTGAAGGCCATCGGTCATTTTGACCGGTTGCAATTACCACCCCTGCCCACTTGGCGGTGGAGTGCACAGTCAGTGGTTTAAGTGGTTGCCATTTTCACACTGCAGAGAAAAGGTCATTCATCTGTCGCTCTGATGTAGCATTGTTGACATAACGCCCTGGACACACCAGACGCGGAACCGAAGCACGGCGCCCAGCAGCGGAGGCAGTTTTCAATCGGCGCCCATGTTAACCTATCTGACTGTCCACACAGGCCGCTGAGCAGAGCGGAGCGCCCGCAGAGGCAGCGCTTCAGTTCTGGTCTATTTTTCATGCGAGCCACGAGTGCTTCTGTCAAGCTGGATAGAGCGAACCAAACAGGAAGTCGGACACAGAAAAGACGAGAGAATCCGGCCAATTTTCAAAATAAAATAACAACAGCACGCACCAAGGAACGTGAGGGGAAAATAAGGTGTTTATAATTTAAAATAACAGAACAGTGCATAACCGAACACATTTTTCAATACCATAATCACTTCATTACAATTTTAATTTTGTGTCACCGAGCCTACAGGCATAACTACATAACGCCCTGGACACACCGGACGCCTTAGTGCCGTCCGGTGTGTCCAGGCCGAAGCCTAATGGCACGGGCGTGTGGATGTCTGTTCATCTTTTCGTTCATGTCCTTATTAATACACACTTAATAACTTGCTTGTTGGATTTATTAAAAACGAATGAATGAAAACTAAATGTCTTTGAATATCTTTATTATCATTTAAAAACGAAAATTAAAATGACTGGTAAAAATAGATTATGACCGGATTTTTATGACCCTGTTGGTCAAAATGACCGGTGACAAAAAAGTCTAGCGCAACGTCTGTATAAAACAACACATCAGGTTAAAACATCCAACAAATCTTGTTGCATGATGATCACGCACTTTTATTTTATTCAAAGAATGAATGAATGAATGAATGAATGACATGAGCTTGAACTAGTACATTCTTTTGGACTGACAACTTAGTGAAACATTCATTCCAGCTGTAAATTTGGTCATTTGGTCGATATGCTCTTGTCTGACCAGTTGCTGGTGCTACTTTATAAAGGCTGTGTGTCCACCAAAGTGTTTCTTTTCCCAGCTGGAAATGGCAGTTGTTGTTGTTCAGCCCATGTATTTGTCCTCTGTGATGGCAGGTCAATGCCCTGTTGCCCTGCCCCTTTTTCACTGAGATTGGACGGATGCTGACATTGACAAGCACAGAGTTTTGCCGAAAGTTAACATTTTTCAACTCTCATTTTTAATCTGAAAACAGATAAATTGCATTGTAAGATAAATAATCACGAAAGACATTCAGTTACAGTATGTTGTACATGACATTTTCAACCCCAGAGTTAACCTCTATAGGGTCCACTGTGTACATTTGAGTCCTGTTTCATGTTAAGTGGTTGGACAGACTGGTGAACACATCTCAGGAATAAAAGCATTAGGGGCCATGGAAATGCCGCATCTTTAGCTGCCTGGAAAATGCAAGGTCAGGTGCTGGGTACTACTCTTATGCCTTTTCTGTGCCAGCATTCAAGAGTGCGGCAACAGGTTGTGTCGGAGGTTGATAAGCAACCTTAACAAGCACCGTGTCATAGCCTACTTACCTGAAATCCTGAGTGTAGAGCTGATCTTCCTTCCAGGCGCAGTTTGTGTGTTGACCTAATTTCGGCTTGATTGGTTGGTCCTCGTCACATGACATGCAATGCACACTGCTGCATTCCAAAAGTTGAACTCTCTCTATTGAAAAACAGGTGTTCGGGAAAGTGTGCGTGCCATGATGGTGACGCTCTGGTGTTTGACCGTGCCTGCCACGCATCTCGATTAAAAATAAGTAAGTAAGTAAGTAAATTTTATTTCTGTAGTGCTTTTCACTTTTCAAATAATGAATTTGAGGGTGCAAAAAACATGGCATGTGTACAGCCCCTTACAGTGTGCAGTTTATCTTCAAACAATACTGCATTAATTCTTTCACTTATATCACTTGCCTAAACACAGAGTAAACTCACCCTGAGTACATTTTAATGTCAAGCTCTGTGACAGGAAAGAAACACTTTGGTGGACACACAGCACTAGGTAGCTCATTTAGTTAATAGGAGACAATGTGCAGATTTTTTTCCCCCATTGACCAATTCATTTGTTGACAAGTAAGTAGAGTTTCCATCGGCTAAGATTTTCTTGGTTGTATACAGCCCTAAAATTCATATTGGGAACCATGAATGGAACCAAGTTCATTTTAATCTGAGATAGCTCTAGTAAGGTGAGAAGGTGCACAATGCTGCCCTTAAACAAGTAATAAAGAAATACAGTACATCAGAACCATATCAGCATGGCAAATATCATGGTTCTTGGACATGTAAGTGACAAGGCAGCAAACACCTAAGAAGTATGACCACTGCTGTGTGATGTCTTCATCTGTAATCGATCTTAATTTCCCTTCAGACAGAGTGAGAGAATTGGATTGGAACTGACCTTTACTGCACACTCTGACATTCAGCATGATCACACACATCAACACTGAAGAAACAGGGATATGGAAACCCTTTATATGACAACAGTTTACAACTGCATCCCAGCTGCACTGATCTAAAATCAGCCATGGTTTAGAGATTTTCTGGGCACAATGCTTTTCCCCTTTTGTGGCCACATGCAGCCACATACACTCTCTGCTTATTGGGACCAAATGAAAAAAGACACTGGCACTCAGGAAGAAACGCGATGTGGACACCCACTCTAAGTTTCAGCTGAAGTCAGTATGAGGCTTCAGCAGTGGAATTGCATTAGGAAGGAATCTGTTTTTGGCCAGTATGAAAAAAAATCTTTTTCATGGTACAACAAATTATGCGTGTGTGTGTGTGTGTGTGTGTGTGTGTGTGTGTTGTAAAACTTGAAAAAAGTGAACCCACCCCCTTCAAAGTACTTCTGAACACTTTTTTATACATTTTATCCACTTATACACAGCAGTTTTACTGCTTATTTTTATTTTTACTTTTATGTATTGTTTTTATTGTATTATTATTATTCCAGCTTTTTATTATTAGCTTTCTTTTAGCTCTTAAATTGTATGGCGTTAATACTACGTGAGAGGGAAACAGCATTTCGATTCTCCGTATGTCATGCACACATAGCAAATTGACAATAAAAAACCTGTGATCTTTGAACTTACCATCTGCACCAGGCCTGGAATTTCGTCATTTTAGGGGCAAGGCCCCTTGGTCTTTTGTGTTGTCAGTTTTTTGAGGGCACAAAGGCCAAAAGCCAGGGCAGCAAGGCCATACAATAAAACAATGATTTTAAGTCCACGTTCATAATGAATTTAAGGACTAAGGATGTATAACTATCTGTGAAATGAATAAATAAAACAAGCTCAAGTAATAATAATGAGTATAATAAGCAATAATGTGATTATTTAATAGCACTAATAAACCCAATGTGTTTTAAATATAGAACAACCAGATTCATGTATTTATAAGCAAACTATCTTAAATATTAGGCCTAAATATTTTTTGAGTGTACATGATAAATCAAACAAACTACAGCAGGGCTATTCAATTACTATTTCAACTGGGCCGCATTTCAAAACCAGATCATGTCGACAGGCCACATTTTTAGCAGCGAGCAACCGATCCACTTTTTTTTTGTATACATATATATATTTATATATACACAGGCATGGCCCTCCTCAACATGACGCAGAAACAGACTAAAAAGAGCTATCAATGCACAGAAGCATAATAAGTGACATTAACAGTATCTAATAACACACACTATCTCTCTACCAGCATCTCCCTCTCTCCTCTCCTCCACACACACACATGCACACACCTCACCTCCTGATGCTTTCCTTACAGGTCAGTTACACAGGATATAGTTTTATACAGTCCATGGCAGCAACAGTCATGTTTACAACAACAGAGTCACTATTTAAAACCCAATAATATCTCATTGGAATATAAATATTCCTCCTGACATCACAATACTGAGTGAAGAAAGTCACGTTATCTCAGCATGAAGACAAACATCAGTATCAGTTATTCATCCTGCTCTCTGTCCCTCCTCTACTGAGGACACTCACTGTCTGCAGGTCGGCTGCCTCAGGTACATCTTCAGATAAAGTGTTCGCCTACATACAGACAGCTTTCATTTTAGTTTGTTTTAACACTTTGTTGTTAGCACCGCGAGCACGATGTGCTTGTGTCGACCGCGATCATAAATCATAATAGCAGTGAATGAGAGACTGTGGACAGAGTAGATTAAAATATTCTACATGCTGATCACATATATTGATGAAGTATTGGCTTGGCTGGCAGAGGTTTTATCGCATTTACTCACAGTAACAAGTGTAGCTGTCGTTAACTAGAGTTATCTTGAAGTTATAGTCCCTTCATCTGTACTGCGGCTCCACCCCTGCACAATGATGATACATGAAACTGAAACTTTAAAAAGTGACGCCGATAATGGCGGAGCTTACTATTATTACTGTATTGATTACACTTGCCTTGGGTTGTTTAATACCGGGTCTCGGTACCGATCCCTGCCCGGGTGTTTGATGAAGTCTCCTGGTTGGCCGGTGATAGACTGGTGTCAAACTGTCGTTACAGCCCGTCTGAGCGGTTCATGCCAGGCTCGAATCAAACCCCCCACTGGTGATGTACGCATCGTCTCATTTGAAGTTGCTCAATAAGAGTCCAGAATGTCATTGCATTCTTTTTCTCAAAAGAAGCAGGTGTCAAAGCCGTGTTGACAGGAAAGAGGCAGAGGAGAAAACTGCAAAATCACCCGGGGCAGTGCGGGCGGGGCATCAAGGCCACTGTGGCCTTAGGGCAGATATTTTTTTCAAGGGCACAGGGCCAAAAGGGCCATGGCCCTCGTGGCCCTCGTGAAATTCCGAAATTCCTGCGCTGATCTGCACATACGTTTTTACAAGACACAATTCTTAAGATTTTCAATGTATAAAATCTCATCCCCAGTGCTGTTTATGGCTGTTTTTTTTTTTTTTTTTCAGTAATAGCCATTAAATGTATTGTGTACCGTCTGCCTCCCTCTATTACTCCTTTTGTTAAAAAATATTTAAAATAAGCACACTCAAATTCAATATGAACTTGAGGGGCACTCAGAGAATCCAGACCTCTGCCAAGGCTAAATGCCCTTTTTGTGATGTTGAAAAGAATGAAAAATAATTTCTGTATCCACCCTATGATTCAGATCCACTCCATAATGTACTAGGTTCTTCCTTGACCCACACTACACCCTTCCACCATGTCATGAAAATCAGGCCTGTAGTTTTTCTGTAATCCTCCTGACAATCAGACAACAAACAAACAAAGAAACAAATTCTATTTTCTATTTCAGTTCTGTTGAAGCCTGTGTGCTAATAGACAGAATACTTTCGTTTGGCTGCACTGATTCATTCATCCACCATGGTCGATTCACTGGCATAGATGCGCTGCGTTATTTGGGAGCTGAGACTCCAGTGTTTGGGTAAGATGAAGAGATAGATGATGAATGATTCAGTTGAATTCGACTCGCAAGACGATCCTCACCCAGCTGTCGATTCGATTAAGACTGGCCAATAGGAACGTGGCCCCGCCCATGACATTATTTTCGCAGCGAAAGCAAAATCCTGACACGAGAGCAAAGACTGATGTTTTGAGAGAAACAATTTTTTTTTTTAGAGAAAATGTTTTCATGCTGATAGCAAAAAAATAATATTTGAGAGTAAAAAAAAAAAGTTTATTGAGAGAGTTTTTTTCTCTGAAATAATTTTTTAAATCGCAAATGATTTTTTTTTATATTCTATGACAAAATACATTCTTTTAGTCTCAAATATTATTATTTTTTGTTATGAATGTGAAAACCTTTTCTCTCAAAAAAAAATTTTTCTCTCAAACATTTTTTTTTTCTCTCTTATCATTTACTAATAAAGACACAAATCTAACACCATAATTCTCTGCCCCCAGTGGTTGATACAAAACTCTGACATCTAATTAAAACACTCTTGCTTTTACCACCAGTGACCACAGGTGTCACCATAATAACCAGGACAGAAATCTTAAAATTGCCATAACAGTGGATCAGTTGACTAATTGTAATGTGAAAGGTGTTGCTCATAGTGGCCACAGAGAATTAGTACCTGATTCTGAACAATTTAATATCTTTTAGTTCAATGTCTCCCCTTATCGATCTGTTTTGATTCACTCCCACTGCTCTCATCGACCGATTTCCAGTCACAGCAGGCAGCTGTTTTCAGTGATCAACTCACACTACCTGTCCAGAATCAAACGGTAGACAAAAGTTGTTTGCAAGTTGCGAAATTACATTGCAACAATGCCCAAAAGTGTCCAAAGAAATCTGCTAATGTGCATTAAAAATTTCTAACTTCAGGTGTGATGTAGCAGAAGTTGTGCTTTTGACAGTCTTCATGTTGATAAATAGTAAAACAAGCTTGATGAGCCTCAGTTGTTCTTATCTGAATATTTAAGTTTAATTACAACACGTGGTGTCAAAGAAACCTTTGGGACAGTACATCTGCATGGAAGACTTTCAGTAGAGAACAATCATTACAGCCTCATACATTTTCTATCCCACATCATTCAAATACTCATACACACATCCCCTCACCAGACAAGAGTGAGAAAAAGTGTATGTGTCACTCAGGAGCACCAAGGTCGACATCTTCTCATCTAGACGCAGGAGGAGCCACTCAACAACTTCATAAATTAAACACTGTTAGGAGACACAGAATCAAACATGTCTTTATGATCCTTAAATTCCTTCACAAGATGTATGCTGAGAACAATGCAAAGAGAGATGCATGTTTGATCCGATAAAGCCATTGATTCTCTGATTTTCTGATTTTTCTTCTGAGAAACTACAAATTTTGTATTGGCATTTGCTATATTTTAGGAACCTACTTGACTCTCAGCCAAAAAAACCTGACATGTTCTCACCAACAGCACTGTAGAACCTGTCTGGCTGTCGCTCTACCTGTCGTCAGGATGGAAAGACAGCGCTACGTGAAATAACATCAGACGAGGCTTGGCTGTGTGATCATCACTGCAGCTGAATGATCAAAGCCCTGCCAGTACAGGAACACAGAAATGCTGTATGTACAAGGCATCTGTTAACTTCAGCACATAATAATCTGGCACCCTGTGCACCCTGCTAATGCAATTTCCTCTCATGAACTATTAAAAGCATTGCCAATTAAGAGCATTCCACCACCTAAATAATTTCCCTTTGTTTTATGGTGTGATAAGACACAGGCAACCCAATCAACAGAAAAAAAAGGTTGGCATTTTATGTTTCTGCAAATCATGGATATGTTACATCTGCATGTTATTATATGGATGGATATATTGAAACCTTACATTTTAACAATGCTGTAGTTAAAGTGGTAGGTTTTGGCTTGGTTATGGTTAGGAAAAGATCATGTTTTGGTTTAAAATACCCATTTTGGGGGGCACAATCTCTGCTGGAAAAGAAACAATGTCTCAGCAAAAAACAACTTCTTTTTGTGGCACTATCCCTATTGGAAAAACAGAGATGGGTCACTAAAAACACCCAAGTTTGGGAGCTGAGGAGTGGCCAGAAAAAGAGCCATGGGTTGCTAAAAACAGCTGGTTTTGTTGTTTGTTGGTCTCTAATATCAGTCTGCAGATTGGCAGGCGTCTCGCCAGGGTGTCACACCATTCCCCATTCCTTCCATCTTTAGATGGTAAAGTCAGCTCAAATAGTCAAGTTAGAAAACATTGATATGTATGAATTGTACAAATGTAATGTACTTGTGGTTTGTAGAAATGTACAATGCCAACGTTGGCGACTGGACTGACATAGGACAAAAGGTATGATAGAATCCTTGATGTCTTGCCTCCTGCTCAGTATTGGAGTCAATACAGTGTGATAGAGTAAGCACCACTTCAATGCACTTCAGGCCCAGACCTGTATGGGGAAGATAAGGCACACCTTCATTCACTAACATTTGCTGACAGTGAGAAAAGACCCTCTGCAAGCTAAGACACGTATTTTGTCGCTGTGTCCATTGTCTTTTTTCTTTTATTTGCCTCAGCTGACATGTGTACAATAATGTTTTAATAAGCCTCTCTCCACAGCATGACAGTAAATTTTCTCTCATCAATACTTTAGACAGAAAGAAGGGATTGGCTCCGAGGTGACCTTTACCCTGCTGGACAGTTTGACATTCTTCATGATCACCCACATGACAGGACATTCAAGATGTTTGGCTTTGAAAAGATTTAGCGTCTATGCAATGATAACAAATCACAACGCAAGTTGACATAAAAGGGCTGCCATTGACATATTGCCTTTGTCCATGGAGTGTTTGCCCACAAATATCTTCTCATGTTGCTGTTAAATATCTCACACATGACGGGATTAATTAATGTTTTCCTAGTCTTGAGAAAAAAACTTTAACACACACAAGCACACACACCTAAAAATAATGTAATAGTGTTAAACTGGTAGGTGTCTAATCAAGTATCCTGATTTTGTAATTTCTGTTTCAATAGAACTTTTAATGTTTGCCACCAATGTACATGTTAAGAAAACCCTGGTACAGAGACAGAACTGTTGTCCTGTGCATATGTCAAAGTGCATCCTAAAGTGCATTATTTACTGTGCTACTGTCACAAAGACAACAGTATTGCTTTCCATTTTCCTGCGACCCAGCAACTGCTAACAACTGCAATTTTGTTTTTCACAGTAACTTCAGTTGTTCCACCATCAGCCATTTCCACTACTGGGGATAGTAACTCCGAAGAACTTACATTGATTCTCTTTGGTAACTGGGGACAGCTACCACCAGCTATCAGGGAAAACAAAAGTACTATCATTTTCCTGTTTTGGTTGAGCAGAGCTTGACGTTCATTTTTCCCAAGAGATTCATTGGCAGACAGAAGTGTATAGTGAAAGTGGGGCTTTTAGGGAACCACTTTAAACCCTGATGGTGTCATTATTCTACAGCCATTACAGCGTGCAATCAACAGTTACTTCGTAATGATAAGTTAAGAAGCAAAACAAGGTTTTCTGCTTCTAATTTAATGAGCTATGGTGCAAGCAAAAGTTTTCTTTTTGATTGAGGTATTTATGCAACTATTGACCATATTGCAAAGGAGGGCTGAAATAGATGAGAACTGGCTTTGGCCCTGTTTACACTGATCTGATCACAAGTGGACATCTCTAGACTGTCTGTTCAAACCTGGTATTAGAATATGTCTCTACATATGTCTCGAGTGAGCAGTTGTGATCACACCTCACCTCCCCACACTATATGCAAATAGACATGTATGTCATTTCCTCTTGCAAAGACCAATGCATTGTTGTTATTAACCAGCAGAAGGCAGCAATACATTCCCTGTGCCTAGTCTGCTAGATATTGATAGACGAATAAAACATGGCTGCACAGACATATTCCAGATGCATATGCAACCATGTACTTCCACATGGGGGGCGGCAGTAGCTCAGTCCATAGGGACTTGGGTTGGGAACTAGAGGGTTGCCTGTTTGAGTCCCCCCCCGGACCAAATATGGAGCGTGGACTGGTGGCTGGAGAGGCGCCAGAACCCCCCAACTGCTCGGGGCGCCTGACCAAGGCAGCCCCCTCACTCTGCATGTATAGGTCCTGTCATTAACACACAGGTCTTTTAGACCTGTGTGTTAATGACAAAAAGAGTGAAAAAACTGAATTTCCCCTCAGGGGGATTAATAAAGTATATATATATATATATATATATAAACTAAGGAGGCTAAGGAGAGGTACAGGAGGAAGCTAGAGAGTTCTGGAGTGGAATGAGGACCATCACTGGCTTCAGGACCAACAACCACAGAGGAGTTGAAGGCAGCGTGGACAGGGCCAATGAACTGAATCTGTTTTTTAACAGATTTGACACTGCCTACACTGTATATATATATATATATGTATATATATATATATATATATATATGTGTGTATATATATATATATATATATATATATATATATATATATATATATATGTGTGTGTAACTTGTGCAGTAACCCCATTTCACCCTGAGAGTAATAATTCCTGTTTATTTTAACTATATATTTGTAAATACTCTTGTTAAATTTCTTATATTTTCACGTATCTTTCCTCTCTTGCAAGGAGCACCTGTAACACAAATAATTTCCCCTCGGGGATCAATAAAGTATTTCTGATTCTGATTCTGATTCTGATACATAGTGGACATCACTGTGGTCACGATGGTGGAAAATGTTCAGTTCATAGTCAGTGGGACAATGATATAAATGTGGACAATTACAGCTGCCTCTCTGTCAGCTCTGCTAAATTTGTGCTAGATTTTTACTATTTTTGTATTCTACAAGTTTTGGAGGTGATTTTTCTGGTTGGCTGTGGATGGTGGTGGCGTGTGACTGTGGGTCACTCATCAGGATGAGAAAACTCATCAGTCTGTAAATTTCTTTTCCTGCTGACTTCTGCTAGCTAGCTGCTGACTAGCCAGGTTGATGTTTTCAAATGTAACAGTAAGTGAATATCAAGGATAGAAGGAAAGAATGAGCACCAGCTGAACTAGCATACTGCTAGCCAGTGTACAGGCATTAAAAATAAATTGGACAACCTCTGTGTCGCATCAGTTACCAGTGGGGTATCAGCAACTGTAATGTCTTTTAATTTGCAGAAAAAATGCATTCAACCATTCAATGAGGGGGCTCTTTTTCTTTATGCCAATGTCACAGAGCAGAGGGTTCTGGCGAGAGAAGGAGAGCAGCCGAATGCTTTATGGTAAATAAGGAGTGGTGTTACGTTGGAAATGAGAGGTGTTATCCATATCCTGCTGTGGATCATTCATGCAGAGGCGGCTGCAGTGCGGATAGGGTTGCCGCCCATCCCTTGAAAATGGAATTGTCCTGTATTTGATGATTAAATGGTGCGTCTCATTTTGAATCAATACAGGATGGGGTTTATCCTGTATTTCTGTGCACATCCTACTCTATTGCATAAAATTATTTGCAACATGTTTTCACATGCTTGCAGAGACCTGAGTAATATTAAACCAAAAGAGTTTTATGAAGACATCAGAATTTGCAGAGGAGCATGTCACAGAAAGACAGGTCTGTCACTCAGTGTTATTTTTGCCATGATAACGGAGACTGCGACGCTCAGGACCACCAATAGTGCACTCACTGACCCACTGACACACTGACTGACTGCTTGATAAAGGTAGAATAAGGTCCCTTTACATCCAGGTGTTTAACTACTAAGCGTATGGATTTATAAAGCTTCACATGCGCCAGATTCAGTTTTATATAGCTCAGTGCACATGCACAAGTTTTGTTTATACTCCGATATCTGTGCCCACTCTACCACTCATTAGACCTGTCAATTAAAAATATGGCAGAGAAGAGGTGCAGTTTTACAGACTGTCGCGCACTGGAATGGTTCTCCAACAGAACAGCTGTCATTATGCGTGGCCATTATGCAACGGTGTGGCTGTTAACAGTTCCCGCACTACTTATTTATCACATGTAGGCCTACCTGCAAACCATCGCACTCATATTACAGTAAACGTTAGAAAACATCAGAAAAAAATCAAAATGAAGAACATGTATATTTTGGCTCAATTGTAAGCTAATTTAAATGAATTTTAATAAAAATCCATCACACATAGGCAAAATAATTAATAAGGCTGTGTCTAAATAAGCTTATGAATGCGCCTACAAGTAATATTTCAGACAACAGTGTGCACACTGCAAAATAATTACATAATCACTAATATTGTCAAACCTACAATCAAGGCCTAACTCTTAATATCTCTCACTCTATGTTTCATGCCCACCTTATCCCATTATTCTCTTTCTGAATTATGCTGCAAGGATACATTGATCCAAGGATTTATCAGGAACTACTGTTTAGACTGTTTAGTTGCACTATCTTACAGTCAATGTACAGTAGTAGTAAGTGTAAGTTAAATTGTGTCGCCGATGTAACCAGTTGGAACTCAAAGTAGTGATGAGGTCTTAAAATGTAGGCTATGAAAATTTCTTTGAAAGAGCTTAAAATGTTTAGCTTCAGGATTCCTGCATAAAGCCTCCCCTGTCTTGTCTCTCAAATATACGCAAATAGTTTATTTTGACAGAACAAACATTTTGCGCATGTCTTGACTCTTTTTTTTCTATTAACATTCATGTTGAGAGTAGCATAGGACTTTGAACTTGATACATAAAAAAAACACAAATTGGGGCATAAAAATAGCCAGACTGCAGGAAATGTGTGGTGTGTGACACTCAAAATCTTCCCCCCGGGTATGGGGCCACTATGAAGGTGTCCCTTATTTTTACACGGTGAGGGTGGCAACCCAAAGTGCAGAGCTGCCCGTGTTTGGAAGGAGCGACCATGTGGCATGTGTGAGCCATCTTGCTGCAGTCGGGATGTGCGGAAAGTTAAATCATTCCACAACCAGAAACCATGGATCACCAGAACTATCGTAAAAAAGGATTAAATTACAGTTCACAAGTTAAAGGAGCTGTTGAAATCACATTTCACCAGAGTACCTTGAATGAATCCATGTGAAAAATAATTGCTTGATTGATTGATTGATTGATTGATTGTGGTCCAGATCACATTAGCATACACACTGCTGGTAGAATGTGGCCACATGCAGCCCAGACCACCTCTGAATGTGGTCTGACTTGTACTTAGAGCTGTCCACTTGTGATCAGTAATATTGTTGCAAAATTCTTGGTAATGGGAAACAAGCACACATGCAAAAATGCTGATAATGGGTGGTTAGATGGATTTATTTATCAGAAATAGCTGCCTATTTTGAATAGGCAGCAAATTCATGTATAATTGTCAGTAATGATGATGATTATATTGCCTGCAGTTGCATACACAGTCTCATCCCAGTACATTATACACATAATACCAAACCCAAAACTCAAATTGATCAAACAAGAATAAATGCTAATGTCAGAATGCTAATATGCTCACTTTGACAATATAACCACGTTGATGTTTAGAGGGTATCAACTGTACCATGTTAACCATCATAGTTTAAGATGTTAGCATGCTAAACATTTGCAAATTAGCACTAAACACAAATTACAGCTGAGGCTGATGGAAATTTCATTTGTTTAATTATAACTTGAACTGATGCGGGGACCAAATTAATTTGCCATCCATACAATATTTGCCAAGACATTTCACCCAAAACCCCAAATCTGAACTTAATGCTTGTGCAGGACTTAAAAAAGAAAGGGGACTGCTAATATCATTAAGCTTTATCCCCTGGGAACCATTAAGGTCTGCACAAAATCTTGTGCCAATCCAGAGATATTTAGATATTTTACAGGATGTATAAAACTTTGAAGTGCCTATGGTGCCAAAATGAAAAGTCATTAGGATTCAGTCATTAGGGAACCATGAATGTCCATACAAAAACTCATGGCAATCTATCCAAGTTGATGGCATATTTTAAGTTTGGAACGAATTAGTCACCCAACTGACCTACAACATGGCATTGCCACCTCTGGAGCGAGGCTGAGTACTTGACTAAAAATAAGAGACCCCAACTGAGTGGAACCAAGTCATACATTGCCCAAAATAGACCTCAGGATAATAAGACCTTATTTAAAATGACACAGACAGACCCAAATAGAGACAGAACTGGCAATAGGATGATGTGCCACCACAGCAGCAGAGGTTGAAAGCAATAATAGTATATGTCAACTTTCCCTACACCTCACCGTTAACACTCTTTGTCTCTCCCCAACTACTTTTTTCGCTTCTATGATGCTTGTGATGCACCTCGTGAACAGAGCTGATAGGAAACCACTCAGGCATTAGACATAGTGACACACAGACCTAAAGCCCACGGCAATAAAACTGGACTCTACACAGCCTGACTTAGGTCTCGCTTACTACAAACTGAGTGGGCCCATGAACATGCAAACACACACAGCTCTTGCTTTGATCAGGAATGTGGCAGTGATTACAAAATGTTTTACTTTGGGATTTTTTTGTCCAGAGTTGTCTCTGTGATTTTGTTTTTGGACTGTCATCCCGACCAAATTGCTTTTGGAAGTGACTACAAAGAACAAAGAAAGAATAAACTGTTGTTTTCATCATCCTACCTTACTGACAACACAGCTGCAGAGTGGAGCAGAGAAGTTAACAGGACAATCTAATAATAGGAGCTGAAGATTTATCCACATGGGGTGATGTGGAAGGTGCACGCCCCAGATGTTTCACCAAAACAAAATATTATTTAACCTCAGCTTCTGATGAGGGAACCACCTGAACTTTTTTCTTCAGCTTCTGTCAAATGTATCCATTATCACTGTCCATGATTAATGTAGAGTCTGATGTTTCCACAGATATTGACCTCTTGTTATGAGCAGAAGCACAATTTTATTGATTGTTTACATTTGAGACAAAAAAAACAAAAAAAAAAATGATAAAGAATCTCCCTCACAGATGGGGAGAGATTAAAAAAAAAATAATAAGAAAAAGAAAATAGCTCTAGATACTACCAAATTAGTGATACTGTGAGTAAAGAAAGATCAAATTTAGCTAAAATCAAACCAGTTTGCATAATATAGTACATGCACTCAGTATGCATGAGTAGTCATATATTCTGTGCTGTGCTGGTACACATACTACTAGCACATCTTTTTCTCTGTTGTGTGGCCTTTGTGTGAGCTGTTGCTGTGCCATCATCTGACATTAAATAAAGACGTATGTTTTATCTATTAAGATATAGAGATCTTGGATAAAACCAGATCCTCTGTGTTTATCAACTTAATTGACAATTATTGAATCAGAGTTTGAAACAGAGGAGGGTTCAATCACCCTCTGCCTCCTCCCTATTTAATATTGTATCGTACACGCTTACAAGATGCAGCGTTTGCTGCAATGCAGGTGCAATGGAGGAACAGGAGAGGAAACACTGTGATGCACACATCTGCAGCACACACACATGCACACACACACACACACACACCCCTACACACACAAAACTATAGCTACCTGTCAATCTCTGCCCACAGGTGCCTCCCAAATGTGCCAAGACTGCTGAGAGACTAAGAAGAAGAGAGGAGGTGAAGGAGGGAGAGCAGCTTTGTCCTACTGACATACACCACACTCATGCACGCACATGCACACGCACACGCACAGACACACACGCACACACACACACACACACACACACACACACACACATTTTAACAATTTATATATGTCCATGTAAGAAGATGCCAAGGAAACAAATATTAAAGGTGTAATAGCATACATTTACAAAGTCATAGACCAGTTTTCACACCAAAAAAGTATTCAGTTGTAAAGAATGGAAGTAGCAGTGTATCCTCCGTATGTGGTGACTGCCAATGATAGCAAAGCCAGCACAATACTTTGCAAGCTGTTTAATCCTCTTTTTGGACATCCCAAGTTGTTTGAACTTTCTTAAGACCAACCTGTGAATGTGTTCTAAGCTGTCAAATATGAAAACATGTAGTCTGTACCTATAACATGGATCTGAGGTGTTTAAGAGTGGTTGGTTTTTAATGACCTTGGTAATGAAGGGCTCCTCCAAGTTAGAGTCAAAGGTGCAGGCTACCTCTAGAACAGACACCTCTTTGGACTCTTTATTAACCAACACATCACCTGGTGTGTTGGCAGACAGATGTGAAAAAATACCTGCATTGCTAATACAGAGATGATATATGGAAGGTTTGACACAATAATATTTGTACACTCTCTTTGAAGGTGAAAAATATTTATGTTCTTTGTTATAAGGTCTACTAGTCTGGCATGATGTGCCATGTACATTCCTCTGTAAGCATAACAGCATTTCAAAATGTGTGAGACTGTGTCAGTGATTTGTTTTGTGGTGTGATGCAAACAGTGAGGAGTCTGAGTAGTAGGAAACCAGATGGAGAGCTTGAGTTTGGTGGGAGGGACTTGTAGTCTAGCTTTTACTGTGAATCTGACAATGTCCTCATTGAGTGCAGTGTTCTTGAGGAATGAATGAGAAGCAGAATGACCAGATCAGATCAGTCAGATCAGATCAAATCAGATCAAATCAATGATTAAAGACAAGTCAGTTTCATCAAAAGGTTTTACTATCTGGGGGCATTTGGAATTTGAAATTTAGATCTTGAGTGAACACTTCCTCCACAGTGACATTGAGTAACATCAGACAGACAATGTTAAACAAAACGTAACACTTTATTTAGCACATCCAGTCGTGGAGAGATCTGCTACATTCAAACCCAAATAAACACGCATAAATACATAAACATTCATCATTTCTTCATGTTCAGCTGACCTTGTGTTACTTGGAAATAACAGAGTTAGAGGCTTACCCCCATAATTAGGAACAAATTATATCATTCTTTCCAGGAAACATCTTGAAAGTTGTTGCAAATAATTAGGAAACTATGGTCCTGTAAAAAAGGAACAAAATAAAAGATATATCATTCTTTTATTACGTCTTTCAAAAACAATATTACTGCAATAACTTGCTTTAGTTTTACATGCATTTGTAGCCCTAAAAAGACTCATGTGAATGATGTTGGTTTAAGAAGCTTTTAAACAGTAAATTTTATACTGGCCATATAAAGTTACAGAGCAAGTTGTGCCAAAGTTTTGCATAAGCCACCAAAAATAAGCTATGGATTCGAAAGCTGAAGGTATATGAGAATGTCTCATAAACCTATTCTCTGTTAGTTCAGATGGAATATTAACATTATTTATTACAACTTAAGACAATTCTTGACCTGTCAATCACACAATACCTACCTACCACCATCATCTCATACCTTCAGTCTCATCCTGTAGCAAAATGGTGGGGAGTCACCCAACACACATGTTAATACCTGTTGTAAACCTGCTCTAATGGGAGGATTGTGGAGCTCTTACACTGCAACAGTGATTAAGAAGTGAACAAATAAAGAAGACAGACAGAGTTTATTTACTCTTCATTTACAATGTTCTATCTTACTATCTTACTCTTATCTTAATATATAATGATGAAAACTCTGTCTGTCTGACTGTGGGTCTGTCTGTGGGTGTGTCTGTTCCACATTTTTCTCCTCACTGACTTGGTCAATCCATGTGAAATTTGGCACAGTGGTAGAGGGTCATGGGAGGATGCGAATGAAGCAATATTACATCAATTGGCCAAAGGGGGGCGCTATAGCAATTGATTGAAATTGCAAACTTTGAATTTGCATATCTCATGCCTGTCATAGAGACATGAAACTTGACATGAAAACTCTGTCTGAATACATTGCTCTTCTTAATGGGTTCAGTTGACGATTTAAACTGCAATTTCCTATGA
Organism: Epinephelus fuscoguttatus; assembly: GCF_011397635.1. Lineage (NCBI taxonomy): Eukaryota > Metazoa > Chordata > Actinopteri > Perciformes > Serranidae > Epinephelus > Epinephelus fuscoguttatus. Next base: position 7,962,485 of record NC_064755.1, read on the forward strand.
CCTGTATCCCAAACACACACCATGTGAAACTGCAAGTGGGCAACTGTGCACTCAATGGGTATGGACTACTACAATTATAACATCCAAATTGGGTACATTCAGCCATGCCACTAGTGCCTAGTAATCAGTAACAAATGAATTACTCAATACATTTGTATAGTAATTATCTGCTGCGGGGGCATACATGATAAATCACTACCTGCTTAAAAAGGTCAACTATGTTACCTGTATTAAACAACTACTAATCAGACAAGGCCGCATACTATAATTATTACATTCCTCCTAGGTTAACACCATCTCCAAGCCACTGACGTAACAGATGCTGATGAATAACACATTCGAAGGACAGGTATTCCTTTGAATTGTGTTATCCAATGTATGAGCTACCAAGGCAGTTAGGTAAGGCTAAAGTAAGCATATTGGTTACAGTGCTGGGGATAACACGTTACAAAAGTAACAAATTACAGTGATATATTACATTTTAGTAGTTATGAAGTAATAGAACATGTTACCAACAGGATTTTGGGTGGTATCACATTTACAATGTCACATAAAGCGCTATCACACGGAATTAAGGGGTCAGTGTTTTTTATTTTCATTTTTCCCACACCTCGCTACCTCTGCCAGTGCACCACCAGAAAAATATCACACAAAGGTTGTTATGTATTGTCATGTTATTGTAGGCAACATTATAGAAAGGTGCTGGTGATCAGCACATCTGGATGATGCGGCTTTTGCATCCTAAAGGCCAAAACACACCTGCGGCGTCATATGACGGTGGCGTCAATGACGAGACTCAAGTGCCGCCAACCAGATTTCTATTGCACACTCCAGTCCGCGAGAGCTGGGAAGTACAAAATAGCGCTTTTCAAGGGTGATGACGCTGGAAAAATAGGACAATAGCGTAAAGTGCCACGGCACGGCACGTCGATGCACGTCGAGCCGCCGCCGGTGTGGGTTTGTAAATAGAAAATAATGGGGGCAGCTGTTTTGACGCGCGTCATACGGCGCCGGTGTGTTTTGGCCTTAAGGCTTTTTGAATGCAGCATCTGATAAGGGGATGGGCTCCAGTGTGTTTTTTTTCTTATCCCAATAACTGACACATCAGGGTGATGCCATCAAACGTCCGTTAGCATGTTGGATACCTTTTCATTCACATCCTCTATAACAGTGGAGCAACACCGCCCACCTTGTTCTTTTGCATAATTCTCTCTCCATAGCTGTTGGAGCTGATCAGCACATGGTGAACAGAGTTGTGTCCTCCAGCTCTGGTGAAATAATTTGCACTTGTTATAGTGACTGACTTGCGCACCAATCCATTTGTTGTGCTAACCTCAGCATTTGTTTATTGTATTTCATATGATAGGCCAACACATATTTAACTATATCTGATCATTTATCAGACTTTATTATTCAATTGTTCTATATCATCACACCATTGTTAATATTAGCAGAGGAGTTTATTATAAAGTGGTAACAACTGTCAGTGGATGCATAAACAAGTCAGACCTGTGCCGCACTGGATTTGAAATGAACTGTAATGAGCTGGAGTTTTCTGTGCTTTGATTACCTGCTGTGAAACAACATGACCCTCCCTTATTTTATAAAAAAATAGTAGTGTAATAAGTAACTTATTACTCTACACAGAGTGTAATATTGTAAAGTCCCTCATTACTTTCATACAACACTAACTAGTTATATGTAATATGTTAGATTTTGAGAGAAACTTGGTTAGCTAGCATTACTTGCATTACAGCTGGCCTGTAAAATTCTCAACAAACTAAAGTCTTTAAAGTTTTTGGACACTGTAAAATGCCGTCAAACTCAAAGGAATTGTTTTTCTGGTAAGAAGATTGATTGAAGAATACCATGATCTTCTCATCTAACTCTTGGCAAGAAAGCTAATACATATATCCTAAAATGCTGAGCAATTGTTTGAAACAACTGTCCCACTTGAAAATATACTCAGTAATATCTGTTCCTGTATAAAACTAATTTTCCTATATCAATGAAGTATTGGGGAGTGGAGCTGGAGCTCCCTGTCTCTGTGAATTAAAGCTTAATCAAAGTTCATCGCATTAGTGCACTTGTTCATTGTTTTTTATGGTTATTGCTTTGTGGTACTTACTTAGACTTTACTGTAGCTTGCAAAATAAGAAGAGTAACTTAAGCATACTTGTAATCATGACCCAATTCAAAGAAAACAATTGCACCCAATCTTTAAAAATGTTCTGAAGACCTTTCTGTATACTGACCGATCAGTCCGCTATCTGTGTTCCTGTGCCCCTGATGGTGAATGTGGCATTCACATAAAAGTTGTGCAGAACAGAGTTATCACTTAACAGCTCAGTAGAATTCTAGAAAGGAGTCTGTGTACCTGTTTTGCAAGAGCATATGCAAGAGGCACAAGATCTAATTAAGGTACACACACTGGGTGAGCCATGTGGAATCACACAGTGCTTTGGAAATGTTCCCCATCCTGCAGATGCACACTGTTGCTGTCCTGCTACATACTGATGGCTACAAGAGTGGAGTTTGAGATGATGAATACATGGTACAATATGTGGACAGTGTATTTGGTAAGATTATCCAGAAATCTAACCCATTGCAACTAACAGCTTACTATTTAGTGTATACAGCGAATACACTGATGACATACACAATTTTACAGAAACAGAAATAAACCCTTACAATTTTTTTACCTCTATCTGGAGCTTCAAATGAAATTTATTACTGCAAGAAAAGTCTTTATGCATTTAAGTGAAAAGGGGGCAACAGCAAAGCTATGTCAAAACATCTGTTTACACTCACATGCAGCTCATGCACTATAATACAAGTCTCATATGCTCAGTGTTTTACCTTCAAATTTTCACCAAAACTTTACTATTTAAAACAAAAGTGGCAAGAGATGGATGGGTCCAACAAACCCAGACTTTCACCTTGGAGCCCGGTGTTCACTTCCTGTACAAATGAAGAGCCAAACAATGATGTTGTTGTTGTTGACTGTGGCGTCCCGGACGTCAACAGTAGATGCAGGAGGATACCTAGCGTGTAATATGTGGACGTGAGAATCTACTGACAAAGTGGCGATATGTGACAATTTGGGAATGAGAATGTGTTGGAAGTTACTCAATATTCAGTTTAAACATTATCACTCTATCAATTTCAGTTGGCCATTAATGAGACGTTGAAGCGTTTTCAGTGGCGTGGAGTGGCCTCAAATATGTTTTTTTTTTTTTTTAGCGAGTCATTGAACAAATTAACCACAGCATTGTTGAAACATAAAGACCACTGATAACTGCATTTAACGCCTATTTAATCTTACTATATAATGACAAAAACTCTGTCTGTGGGTGTGTGGGTGTGTCCATGGGCGCCTAACTTTGTGTAAAAGTGGGGGGGCAAAATATGACCTGAGTAAGGATGTGCAAAAAACCAGAAACAAAACATATTCCAAAAAAATTATTGATTATGAGTCTCAATGCTATGTCGCAGGACCAATTAATTTAAAGAAATGAGACATTCAAATACCATTTTAACAATTTACAAATTTGATTACAAAGGCAGAAGTTACACATTTTTTCAACTGTCCAGAGCAACATAACGCTGGAGGGCTCTGCATTAACGCTGCATTGGTCACAACTGTAGGTAGGGTGACTAGGTCCCAATAAACCAAATGTGGGACAAGGAGTAGGTTTGTGAAGGACAATGTGGGACACCCGCCCCCAGCGCAAAGTTTAGTCATCAGAGACTAAATACATTAATCATAAACTATACGTAGTCTACTGTATATTAACACTGGACTGTTTTGTTTATTGCAACACAGAGACTTGTGGTCAGTGGGATTTGAGGATTCTTATAATAACATCTGAAGCCTACAGATGTGAAGCTCTGACTGTATCTGACTGGGCCTTAATGAAAGCTGTTGTCTTGTATTTTTTTCCCTGAAAATATTAACCTTACAGTCAAACACAGTTTATTTAGCCTGTGTAGTTGAAGGGACAGGTCAGACTGATATGATGCTGATTTACAGGAGAATTCATATCAAATGGAGGATAAACCATGAATATAAATTACAGATCACCTGTAAAGCATTTTACTAAATTAATCTATCAAAACAAAAACAACTGGAGACTGAAAACAAACTGATATATGGGTCTGATCACTTTTTTAATGAACTGACATCATTCCAGACAGGATGTAAGTGTGTCTGTGACTTCCTGTAGGCCTATGGACTGAGGGCTACTGGAAACTGTCGGGAAACTGTCCGACTTCACCGCAGCTTTTTGTCACCGGCCCCGCTGTGGCCGCCTGATCTCGTCTACTTTCCAGGCGAGGCGCAGTTCATCTCCAACGAGCCTATGGACACTCGCTAAAGAGTGTCACCTGTTGCGATCAAGGAAGTTGAAATAGTTGCTATATGGGGCGGGAGGGGCGAGCCCTTATAGGGCTTAAAAGCACATGCGGTGTTACTATGACAGTAAACAGAGAGCCTACGTGGGCCAGCCGCTGCATGCAGCTTCTTCTCATTGAGGGTGAATGCAAGCGCAGGTGACAACCAATCATGCGGGACATGGTCTCAATTTGCGTGACGCATGCAAAGAGACAGAAATGCTGTGCAGTCCCACGCAATGCGGGACGTCTGGTCACCTCACATGTTTTTTTCCTTATCTTATTGTTCCATAAGTTATGGATAGTTAGCTGGCGTTTCATGATTAGTTTTTCATGTAGGCCTACCCTACAGTCTGTGGCACACTGTACCAGACTGTACAGCTTCTGCTGCAGTATGCCGTGCAGAGAGCAGCGCTAGATGTCCGGAGTGAAACATGCAATCAGACAAGCTGCTTCTCCACATCTTTCCCGTTTTTATCATTAATGTGTCTTAAACTACAATGGCGAAAACGTGAAATGCATCTACAACTAAAACAGGCAAGCTAACTACCAGTATTTGAGAGCAAATTTACAGAAATACAAACAATCCAAACTCCTTCTAATAAGCGGACATGGCAACCATGGTGCACTTGCTCCGTACTGCCTGGAATATGCCACTTGGATTGAAAATGGGGTGCAGAATAATTCAAATACGATTATATAAATGTAAATAAGATTAATTTATTTAAATTTTAATTACATTTTATATTGAAAATGTTTAATTAAATATTATGCAACAACGTTCTGACTTAAAAAGTGTTGAAAAAAGTGGGGGGGCAAAATATGAGTTTTGCCCCCCCACCTTGAAAAGTGAAGGGGCATTTGCCTTAGTTGCCTATAGGGGTAGGCGCCAGTGGGTGTGTCTGTTCCACGTTTTTCTCCTCACTGACTTGGTCAATCCATGTGAAATGTGGCACAGTGGTAGAGGGTCATGAGAGGATGCGAATAAAGCAATATTACATCAATTGGCCAAAGGGGGGCGCTATAGCAGCCGATTGAAATTGATCAAATTGAAATTGAACTTTGCACAGAGATGCCTCTCCTCATGAGGATCAAATTTGCCCCAAGAACCCATAACTTCAGGTTATATAGATTTTCCACCATTTTGAATTTTTTGAAAAACACTTAAAATCAATCTCTTCCTAGGAAGTTTGACCAATCTGCATGAAACTCGGTGAACATAATCTAGGGACCAATATCTAAAGTTCTAAAACTGAGCTTCTATAAGGCAATGAATATTGTGGAGGGCGTGGCTCATCACATAAAGGTGTATAACATCTCAAGGGTTTCACCGATCACCACGCAACTTTGTAGGCGTATGACCACACATAATCTGAGGGGACCCCTCCATTATTGACCCCATCAAACAAACTGGGGGCGCTAGAGAGCTAATTTCTTATCTAGGCCTAACCGCCACATTATTTACTAAACTTGGATGCCTCAAGGTAAGTGGAGAACTTTAACTCTAATTGGCAACTGGGTGGCGCTATAACAACAGAAAAGTGCTTAAAAATGGCTAAAATGCAATCGATTGCTGTGGCTCCCCCTGTGGCCCAATGTTGTTGTTTTTTAAAATTAAATTTTTTAAGTCATGGTATGGTATGCTGTACATAATCACGGAAACTGTCAGTGTGTCATTCTGTCAGTCAGTCAGTCATTCTACCAGTGCACCCCACTTTTAAGTCAATACAACATATAAACACTTTAACTATGTGTCTTTCAACGTGCTACCTCAACTACTAATGTACAGTTTTAGCCCACTAACTATGCCACTATTGGCAATGATACTACTGTACTTTAAATAAAGCAGTCATACTATCAAATTCACAAAAACTCTGTCTGAATACATTGCTCTTCTTAATGGGTTCAGTTGACGATTTAAACTGCAATTTCCTATGACCTGTATCCCAAACACACACCATGTGAAACTGCACGTGGGCAACTGTGCACTCAATGGGTATGGACTACTACAATTATAACATTCAATTTGGGTACATTCTGCCATGCCACTTCCTACCTTGCCAGTGACAGTTATTAGGCAGGATTTCATTGGAATGCAAAAGCAGAGTTCAAATATGCATGCTTGCCCAGGCTAATAGTCCACTATTGACTATTTAGGCGGAAATGTTTAACATCTTAATGTTTCAGTAAAAATGCATGTGTTTGACAACTTAGCATAGGACTGGATAAATGATACTTGGATTATACTGCACAGGTTGTGGAGTTTGTTAAGTGATGTTTTGATACAGTTTTGTTGTTGTTAAACGCCGCCCCCTTTACCACAGTTCATCAAGTTTTCTTAGTTTTTGGATTCTTCATTCATCCTGGAGGCATGCCAGAATATCAAAGTTGTCTTCATGACTCCTAGATAACACAGGATGAGTAACTGCTATACAACATCATTTGGGGGTTGAAGTTTTCCTTTAATAACCAAAAACTCACCAAGCAAGAATCCATACAGAAACATCACCATTGTCAAGTGTTTCTGTTTGATCTATTCGCTTTAATTCCTTTACATTTTGGGCTGAAACATGACACATCATATTCTTTTACTTTAAAGCATAAATTGTTGTGTTATCCAAATTTGAAATGGAATTACCATACAAGTCTCACACAACGGAAAACAATGATAGCATTACAGTAAAAGGCTTTATTTGAAAAGCTGCAAATGATAATCATCACTGTGTAAGGCAAAATAAACTTGTGTCTATGAGGAAAGTTATTAGCCATTTTATAAGTGGAAACAGTTTTTGCATTCCCATCGGTGGTTTGTTTATAAAAGTCAGAGGTCAAATAAGACATATTACTGCTGCCATGTGTCCACTGGGTGTCCACTGGGTGATCCACCCATCGGTACAGTTTGTTTGTCAACCAGTGACAGTGACAGAGCTTGTGACAACATGATAAGGGTGTTTCCAGCTGTGACGAGAGCAAGACAAACGTGCATGTCAAAAACTCACACTGAGGTTGTGCCTGAAAAAAATAATCAAACATGCATGAAAAGGTTAAGATAATTTTTTTACGACTTCCATGTGAGCAAAAGTCATAGTGCGCACACGCACTCACACAAACACACACACACACACACACACACACACACACATTCACATGAATACACATGGGTGCCCATGCAAAGACATCAAGAAATAATTTTAACCAACATAATATGACACAAAAGCTGTGTGTGTGTGTTTGTGTGTGTGTGTGTGTGTGTGTGTGCGTGCGTGCGTGCGTGCGTGCGTGCGTGCGTGTGTGCGTGCGTGCGTGCGTGGGGTGGGGTGGAGACCCAAGGGGACTTTGAGTACAGAAGATATGAAACGGGGCATTAATTGAGCTTCAAACTAAAGGGAATAGAGGGAGCAAGGGGGAGGGTGGATAGTTTTGTGTGTGTGTGTGTGTGTGTGTGTGAGAGAGAGAGAGAGAGAGAGAGAGAGAGATGATGTGAGTAAGAGAAAGGGGGTTAAGAGAGAAAGAAATGCAGACAGACAGATGCAGAGAGAGAGAGAATCATGCTGAAGGGAATAACAGCGAGTGATGCTCATTAAAACTGATTATTAAAGCAGTAACACTGAAGAGCTGCATTCAGGCATAGCTGCAACATCCCAAATGTGTTTGCGTGTGCATATGTGTGTGTGTTTGCATCTGTTGTTACTATAAACAGATAGCCACTGAAGTATTACATTGGTGGAGTGCACACAGTAAAAACCTACAGCTGATTTTCATAAATTAAACATTTATCCTGTTCTCAGATTGGTTTAGCGCAATCACACTTCTTGTGTCTGTGTTGTTATGCATGAGTGACGGATGCTGTTGTGTCGTCCCAACAAGTGCTGTCAAAGTGCACTCGAGCAAGGCACTTTGACAAGGCAAGCACCCTGATACCTCATGGCTGAATGAGGGAATATCCAGCTGGGAGTGTGTTACAGAAGTATACTGTAAAATAACAGCTGGAAGTGTGGGTAAATCTAATGTAAACCCACAAATGAGATATTTTAGAAATATTATTTGGACTTAAAAACTCATCGGGATGCAGAGGGTGGTGTTGGTGGGAGCGTGTTGTTTTAAGACCACTTTTACACCTATATTTAGTACAATTTGTGGGGTAAAGTTGCAGCAGTGTTTGATTTATAATTTGATTTGGTCAGCATTTACACTGCACTTTGTCAAGTGCACCAAACATTGCAACAAAAATTTCACAGAGTAAAAACAGTTGGACAAAATATCCAAATAAAACTCACCGACACTTTCTGGTCTCAAAATTAATAGAGAAACACCAAATTCATGCAGTCTTGGGTATTCTGGTTTTGCTTAGGCGTTTCCATCTCTTAAAAGAAGGTGGACAAAAAATATGAGCAGCTGACAACAAGGCCAATGTTAAGCATTTCATTCTTACAATGAGATGGTACCAAGGGAGAAGACAGGCCCTGATGAGAGAGAGATATGTTGTCCTTGTTACACAGACGGCGAGCTAGGAATGGTCACAATAGTTGGGGATTTGAAACCCACAATGCACTGTTTCTTGGTTTACTTCTATAGATGGGTCAAATTGCCTTCTCATCTAAACTGAATCGAATTTTTGTACACTTGGAAGAGAGGCTTTAGTTGTTTGGTCTGCACCAAACCGGTGTGATTCAGGGGCAGTGTTGCAACACTGTTACAATTTTCATTTGAGTCAGTTAGCGTTCACACTGCACTTTGTCAAGCGCTCCAAAGATTATGAACAAATGTCACATGGTTGAAATGGTTGGTCATCCGTTGGACAGAATATCCAAGTAAAACTTTCTTGGTCTAAAAAATAATGGAGCCGAACCAAATACATGCAGTCTTTATTTTTCTGGGGTTTTTTTGGCTCTGCTTTGGTAATTCTATCAATTAATAATTAAGAAGAAGGTGAACAATATAAGCAGCTGACAACACAGTGAGTTGTAAAGCATTTTATGCTTTGAATGAGATGACCGAGATAGTTCCAAAGGAGAAGGCGGACTCTGATGAAAGAGAGATGAGTTGTCCTTGTTACACAGAAAATGAGCGAGTCATAAATATGGCTATAATAAGTCATGGATTTCAAAGCAATCACAGAAACAATGCATTTTTTTCTTGGTTCACCTCCTGTATTTGGGTTGCATTCTCTCCTAAATTGAACCTAACTCTAAAGCATCTGTAAGTGAACTGAGACCTACCTTTTCAGGTGGACCAGGATTCAGTTGTCTGGGTCATACCAGAGTTCAAATGAGCTTTCACACCACACTCAAATAATGGGACCATCCAACAAAAATGCTCCAGTTTGGTCAAAATTGACCAAATGGCTCAGGTATGAAAGCACTCTTTGGTGCTGGTGAGGCACTGAAAAATGATCCAGACCTTCCTGCTAGAGTAAGAGATTATTGCATTAAAATGCTTATCAGGCACCAAAACCCTGCACAACAGTTTGTAATACTCAAAGACAGAATTTTACAACTCCAGAAAGTTATCCTTCCTCATGACAGCTGGGATGTAAACAGTAGTAGAACAGCATTCATGTTACAAAGTAATGTACCGGGAATGTGCACATGGATGTATGTGATTAGCCAATGCAATGGCATCATGTTGTGACTAACGCTGAGCCTGGTTCAACTTTCAAAGGACTGGCTCCACTGAAATAAATAAGAGGGCTATGTTTGTCTCTGCATTAAAAATACAGAGCTGGAGCTGGGAGGTAATTGACCTAGCTTAGCTTAAGGACTTCACACCAATAATGTACTAATTGGTGGATTTTTGTAACGATAATATCAAGTAATCACATTTAGCTCTTTATTTATTATTTATTTTATATAAAAATTTCTTGTAAACTTTTATATATTTGATGTGCATATGAGATGCTTCACATCCAGGGCATCAAGCCTCACTCCAGCTAACCACAGGGACCTGCTGAACCTCTCCATAGTGAGACGAGACCTACCCCTAGTAGTTACACAGATTTGCAATGCATTATATGCATTTTATATGCATTGTAAATTCATTTAACTTTCTCTTTACTATAACACCAGGATTTTTTATCATGTCCTCAGGCTAGTCAACACATTTTATAGCATGCAGAGGCTGCCAGCGTTTCAGTTTAATAGGTAATCGTCACCAGTTAAGACAATCACTTGAGTGTGCCCATCTTATGTGAATGGTTGGCATAGATAATAAACACAGATGAGTTTGTATTTAAAATTGATTAAGGTGAAATTAAAGGCTTTTACAAGGACACCTACATATTCTGTTTATTTTTTTAACAGCTGTCGTAACTTCAAGCAGCCATGGCTGAGTCACCAGTTAACATGATGGTTATTAAATCGAAACATGGTTGCTCTGAAACGCTCAGATTGTTGGGGTTGGGATTCTGTAGAATGAGTTTGCAGTAGGACTATTGAGTCTGACAACCAAATACGCAACAACAAGACAATTTGATGCTGGCAACAGTTTTAATTTAATATTCAAAGCTCACAAACTGTCTGGATGGTTGCCTAAAACATGACTTCTCTTACCAACATGCACACTCATATTTCTGATGACAAATACACAACTCATTATTTAGTATGGTTCACATGTGCTTAGATGTTTGGGTTTTTTTTTTTTTTTCCGACCTTGGAGGGAGCAAGTTATCTGCCCTGCTTCCAGTTTTTATGCTAAATTAGGCTAATCCTCTTTCAGATCTTTGGCTCTAAACTCAATGCACAAATATGAGAGTGGTTTCAATCTTTTCATCTCAAAGTGTTTTTCCCAAATTGTGGATTCAATATTTCAAGTGTTGTGAGGTGAATATCATTTTATCTTATTGTTGCAGTGGCACAAAGCATTGAGTGCACATCACCTTTTTTATTTTTCACGGTTTGTTTTTTAGCTGAGAAAAAAAATAGTTTATTGAAAAGCACGTCTGCTTCTTTCACAGTCACAGGTTTTTTTTTTCCAAGGTGTGGATAAACTTTGCCAGAATGAGCTTGTTGCTTTGAAGAGGTAATACACTGATGGCAATGCTCTTCCTCAATCCCTGCAGTCCTCGATCATCAACCACACCATCCACCGAAGTCACCAAAATGAGGCATTCTGTTTCAAAGTGTCTGAGTAAGACAAAAAAAAAAAAATCTCTGACTGAACAGTAAAAATAATAAATATTTCTCCAAGGAATTATGCTACATTCAGTGCCCAGAATTCATTACTTTTATCAAATAAGGTCTGTTTTTTTATGTATTTATTTATTTTTACTCCAGTTAATAAGAGAGAATGTTTAGTTTAGATGGCACTATAGCTAACACACAGAAATTCAGCACTGTAGTTCAACATTGCAAACCCTCAGAAAGCCACAGAAAGAACATAGTCTGAAACAGAATTAAACCCAGGTTTGAGGAATGAACCGTAGTGCACCCTGTATGTATGGGGGACTTTGATCAGTGGACTACTCGCTTATGGAGGTGACATCCCCCAAGCACACTTTCAGCGACACCAATATTCTAAAGGCTTTACAAATGGGATCTGGCATTGTTTCTAAATATCTTCAACCTCAGAAACCACGAACAGATGAAATCATTTATTACATGAAGAGCTTAAAGCATTTCTTAAGAATCTTAGAAATACGTGTAAACACGGTGGGCGACAGTGTCAAACTGATTAATTTTCAATGGTTGCCCTTGGGATGTATTTCAACACTGTAATATTTCTCAGTTTAATACATTGTGTGTGTGTGTGTGTGTGTGTGTGTGTGTGTGATTTAATTTTTCAAGTAGATGTAAAGTTGTTGAGATTAATTGACTTCTCCTAACTCTAAACTTTTTCTTACCCATCATCCTTGGAGCACCTCAGGGATGCATTTTAAGCCCCCTGCTGTACTCCCTGTACACACACTCTGCAGCTACTTTCACCTCCAACACCACTATCAAGTTTCTTTCTTTCTTTCTTTCTTTCTTTCTTTAGGATCCCCATTAGCACCAGTATATACTACTATTCTTCCTGGGGTCCACAACACATACAATCATACACATTTATACAAACAACAACAACAACAAAAACAAAAACAGCTCATCTCATTGAATAAATCATTTGCTTACTGAAGAGAAATAATATTATCATCCTCTCAATAGAAATTCAGCCAAGTACAAAATCAATAGTAATTCATTAGTGACATAAATCATTTGTTCAAAGGCCTCCTTAACTAATAACTATAATATTCTTTCTCACATGTAATTCCAAGGGAAACAAAGGGTTTAAAGTCATTCAAAGTAGATCGGCAGATTTACAGATACATATTTTCTAGTGTATTCGAAGATGATGTTTCAAGAAAAATTTGAATCTTTCATTACTATTCTCTAAGACAATATTTGCTGGCAGATCATTCTACTTGATCATGGCTCTGTATGTAACAGTTTTTTGCAGAGTACTGTTTGCTTTCGGCAGCATGAACCTATTTTCTGTTGTCTGTCGTGATTGATAACTACAGTATGTTGAACAAGATGAGAAGACAATATAGATTATACAATATCTTTGGTTGTTGTGTCTAACAAAGTTCAGTAGGGAAGTAGATCGATCTCTGACTGACAGTTAACCAACTCAGACAATCATGCATGTCTTTTACATTAGTCCTGTAGGAGCACTGTAAGGCACAGCGTGCTGCTTTATTTTGAACAACTTGTAGTTTTTGAATTTCTTTCACTAAGTTTGCTGATGACACAGCTGTGGTGGGCCTGATCACAGATAACAATGAAAAGATCTACCTGAAGAAAGTAGAGGACCTGAACTGCTTGTGTCAGGACAACAACCTATTCCTGAATGTCAGCAAAACTAAGCAGATGATGGTGAGAAGAACCAGAGAAGGAACTACACCCCCTTTATATCAATGGTCCTAAATAGAGAGAGTGGACAGCTTCAAGTACCTTAGTGTCCACATCACCAAGGGCCGACCTGGGCATTGCATACTGACTAAGGGGTATGAAAGGCAAAGCAGAGACTGTTTTACTTAGATTTCCTGAGGAAATTCTGGGTATCCCCTCAACTCATGAGGTATTTTTACTTGTGAGCATCCTGTCAAAGAATATCACTGCCTGGTACGGAAACAGTACCAAACCACAAGGCCCTGCAAAAAGTGGTTTATTTGGCTGAACATACTATAGGGTTGCTCTACACTATCTTAAGGATGTCTACACCAGAGAACCATTAAAGATCCTTGGATAACACCATTTTCTCCCTGTTGAGGTCTACACCACGCCAGCACTGCAAAGCTCAGGAAGAACTTTACCCTCAGGCCACTAGAATCCTTAATGAGTTAAACACACACACACACACACACACACACTAACCCAATCATACTCATGTATTCATTATATCACCTTTTTTATACACAAATTGAACTGATGGGATTACATTTCACAGGAATTGTATCTTATGATTTAATGTGATTGAAAGTCTGTACCAGACTGTAGAGTAACGTCCTGACGTTGTCATCTATCCACAACTAGCAGGTGTAACATGGATTCATTCCTTGCTGAAGAGCGTGTTGTATTCCCTGTTTGCTCTGTGTAAGCACATGTCCCCATTGGCTGTTTCATGGCCAGGAGCTGCAGTGTACTGGGAATTTTCTGTATCACTGTGAATATGAGGCTGAATATTTGTGGCTTGCCATTGTTGGGAATAATAATAATAAAATGTGTTTTCTGTGGCATGCAGAGGAGTGTGTGTGTGTGTGTGTGTGTGTGCGTGCGTGCGCGTGCGCGTTCGTGCGTGCGCGTTCGTGCGTTCGTGTGTGCGTGTATGTGAGAGAGAGAGAAAGAGAGAGAGGGAGAGAGAGCAACATGTTTCAGAAGAAAGCCAATATAGTCAGTACACACTGCTGCCACAGGCATTGCCTGGAGCTTAAAAACTGGATTACAGGTGTCTAACTGTCATGATGTTACTGTTGTACACCTGGGAAGTGCAACATAATTTATAGGCCTATTGCAGAAACAATGCTTTTTGCAATATCATCCCTACTTTTATGTATATTCTCTGTAAAGAATGCAGTGGGATTGATGATGATAACTAACTAAATTAAATTGTCTGCTAATGATGAACCAGTAAACAATGTTCAGTGGCATATGGCAAGTATGAAATTCATCAAAATGACTGAGATGAAAGAAAGAGAAAAGCCTTTGTTTCTCTGATACTATGTCTAGAGTCTATATTTATATTAAGATAACAATCAGTCATAGGTTGTTACTTTGATGAAAAGTGGAGTGTGTCACAGTTTCATCCTCCCTGTCTCCCCTCCTATTCCTCTGCCTCAGTAATTTTCTACTCTCCCTGCCTCTGCTCCACTCTACCTGCCAGCCACTCCCACCTAATCAGCCCAACTACACTCACCTGCAAGCTCAGCTGCAGCTCATTCCCAATCAGCCCTGCATATAAGCCTCTCCAGCACTCTCATCCTTGCCAGATTGTTCTACTGCATCCATGTGAGACTTTCCAGCACTCATTACCTGCCTGATCTTCTGTTGCCGACCCTGCCTGCCTCCGACCTGCTCTCCTTGCCTGCCTCCTGGTAAACTTACCTGCCTTCTGTCCTCGACCACGTGCTTGTCTGTCGTTTCTACTGGCTTTGACTCCTCTGCCTGGCCCCTACTGCCCACTCCTCACTGGCACCTGTGCTTAATAGGCCTGCTTTCCTGGCTTCAACTCCTCCGCCTGGCCCCAGCTCCTCTGCTGTTTGCTCCTCGTCGGCACCTCTGCATCATCGGCTGGCTCTTCCGGCTCTGGACACATTGGCTCAGCTACCTCGTCTCCAGTAAGCCCCTTACCTTTACTCTTAGCCGCTAAAGAACTGAACTGTACGGGTCTGAGGACTCATGTCCTGTTTTGTTCCTGTTTTGCTGCCAGGATATTAAAGGTCATTACCAACTGTTCCCGATTTCCAGTGAACTGCTTTTGGGTCCAAATTACACTCATGACAGAGTGAGCCAAAGCCAACATCAGCAACGTATTTACTGCTTAATGATCACATGCAAGATTCTTTTTTTTTCTTTTTAGTAATGCAAGAAGTATAGAATGAAATTAATTTGAATAAAAGTTTCAGTTTTATCCATGCAGCCCTGGAATTTGTCGATGAAGCAGGATCCAGTAATAATATGAGTTGTCCTCTACTCTTCTATCAGTCGTTCAAAAATTCCATCATCACGACACATCCGTAAAGGTTGACAATTATAAAACTTTAATATATTTTTCTTCACATTGATTTTGATTTATTGAACTCATGACATCAGATAAAATTAGACAGTGCTATTTTATTAAATAAGTAAAAATAGAGTTAGCTAATGGTTAACTAGCTATCTCAGGTGGTGGTGCACCAAACACAGCTAAAAGGACCATGAATATTAGACTTACATTTGTTTATCCGTATGCACAAAACCAATGACCCTTCGCTAAGCCCTGCTCCTTTGTGATGGTCCATCAAGCTGATGGACTTAGTATGGAGCCCACACTGTATAGGGTTCCCACGGGTCCTTAAAGTCTTAATGTCTTAAATTAAAATCCAGGTAATTAAAGTCTTAAATTGTCTTAAATTTGCCGTAAATTTCCTGTAGGTATTAAATTTTCAGCCAGTGCGTTTAATGCCACTGGGAAAGCGCAGTGGCCCACCGTAAAACATGTAATAGTGTGTATTTGTGTGATTAAGTATGGTGCCTATATGGTACGGTGTCGTAAATGAGTCTCCACGATTAATAGCTGTTTTACGGTATGTCTGCTACAGACGCTGACGTCGGGCAGCCCCCGCCATTTCGTGGATATCGAGGTGAGCGGTTGAAAATGCAGAGATGGGGAAATGTAAATTTAACAAGAAGTGGATGGAGGAGGACGTATTTAGGAGGTGGTTGGCACCGGCACCGGCAAACAACAACGAGGCAATGTGCACATTTTGTAAGAAGACTTTTTCTTTAGGGACCATGGGGCTCAAAGCCGTCGAGTCTCACATGAAAGGAGTAAAGCACCAGCGGTACATGGCAGCAGTGAGCAATAGCGGGGCCAGGATAATCCCTGCATTGTTTGTAGCGCAACTGAAAGACATTACAAGTTCAGACGCCACCTCTCAGTCGGCTATGACGAGATTCATTTCACTGCCAGACACCCAAAAGGCAGAGGTACTGTGGGTTCTGCATACTGTGGTGAGGCACAATTTGTTCAGATCTAACGAGGACATACGAGACATCTTTGCCACCATGTTCCCCGATTCCCAGCTTGCCAAGTCATTCACCTGTGGTGAAAATAAAACTGCATATGTCGCCAAATATGGCATCACTTCATTCATCAAAAAGGAGCTATCGCGCAGCGTGAGTTAGAAGCCATATGTTGTCATGTTTGACGAAAGCATGAATAAAACGACAGAGAGCAAACAAATGGACCTTCATTTGCGGTTCTGGACTACTGATGAGACTGGCACACATCATGTCATCTCCCGTTACTACTTTCAGTGTAAGTAACATTACGATTGTGTTTGAAATCACATATTATTCATATTAAAAGTCCATTCTCACTGAGGGCTAATATCCGTGAGGATTATTCTCGCGGAAAAATATTGTAGCGACCCTGCAGTGAATGTTCTGTGTGTTGGGTGTGTTGCCAGGCTGGCCATATCAGCGTGCAGTGCCCCAAGCATGCTGATGTTCAGGGAAATGCCCCAGGGTCTGTGTAAATGGGATGACGCAGACCCCCACCCCTAGGTCCCACCCTACCTTCCCCCCGGTGGACGGTGCCCAGCTGCGTAGATGGGGGAGCAGGGCTCCACTCCCCCAAGAAGCAGATGACACCGCTGAGTCCGCGAGAGTGGTGGGTTGGACCCACGCAGGAGATTTCTGCCACGTCCCTGTCACCCTGGCAGGGTCTCCATGCACAGCCCTTGTTGACACTGGCTGCACCGCTACACCACTACACCACCACTACCATGCAGCCCTTCAGTGGCTAATGTCCTTCAAGGAGCCAGAAGGGCAGATTGCATGCTGGCTGGAAGAACTGGCGCCGTACGTCTTCAAAGTGGAGTACAGGGCTAGAGCTCACCATACCAATACTGACACCATGTCTCGGTGCCCCTGTGCTCCCGGCGGCTACCGATACTGTGAAAAGAGAGAGGCCTGGGAGAAAGAGCTCCGTATGGAGGAAGAGTGAGATCCCATGCATAATGGAGACGGGCCGGTCTGCAGAGGGACACAGGTTGTCGACTCACCCGAATGAAGAGCGCAGCAGGAACAGGATGCTGATCTACAACCAGTGCTGCAGTGGGTGGAGTCAGGACAAAAGCCACAGTGGAATGAGGTTGCGGGGTGCTCGCCTACCACCAAAGGACTGTTTGCAAACTTTGAGGCTCTCCGGGTGAAGGATGGAGTGCTCCAGAGAGCCTGGAAAGAGCCAGCTACAGGGGAGGAGAGGTGGCAGGTGGTAGCACTGAGCGAGTTGGTACTAAAGGCCTCTCATGGCACGACTGGAGCAGGACACTTTGGGGTCTCAAAAACCCTTCGTCGACTCCGGCATAGTTTCTACTGCGGTCAGCTCAGGAGAGATGTTGAGGACTTCTGCCACCGTTGTGACCTCTGTACAGCACACAAAGGTCCCCCTGATGAGTCTCGCGCCCAGCTTCAGCAGCTAGCGGTGGGGGCTGTTATAAAAATTGTGATCACAAGATGTAAACATGCCATTGTGTTGTGCAAGTGCTGGAGGTTCCTGTTTAATTCTATAGCAACTGCAAGATCAGCAGGTGGTTAAGGGTAAAGGGAAGTCTGTCATTATATATGTAAGAGGAAATGAGAGAAACAGAGGGTCGGAGACGGGACAAGGACAAGGTCATCCGGAGGACAGTGAGATAAGACGGCACACCAACTGACAACCATTCTTATCTATGAAGTGTGTACTTGATAGATTAGGGGAACTGAAACCCCCAAACTCCAACGGCCAAATATTCTGTATAAAAGCTTGCAGTAGATGCTCCTCAGGGAGCCTTTTCTCTGTAACCTCATCTTGTGTGTTGCACTGTGAAACGCTCCTCTTGTACAAGATCATAAATTCTGTTAAACTTTGATATTTCGGCTTCAGTCTCTATTTGCTTTAAAGGTCATTACAAACAAATTCTTATGACAGGGGCTCCTATGGAGAGGGTGGTGGTGGACATAATGGGCCTGTTCCCTCGCACAGACAAAGGAAACCGGTACGTTCTGGCCACCATTGATTATTTTACAAAATGGCCAGAGGCGTATGCCATACTGGACCAGGAGGCAGAGACTGTTGCAGATGCTCTGGTGGAGGGCATGTTTGCCAGGTTTGGGCGGCCAAGGTCATCCACAGGGACCAGGGAAGAAACTTTGAGTCAGGTGTGTTCTCTGCTATGTGTGACTGGCTGGGCATACAAAAGACTCAACTACACCTCTACATCCTCAGAGTGATGGACTGGTCGAACGGTTCAACAGAACCCTGGCAAAACAACTCGCCATCCTTACCACAGAACATCAGTGTGATTGGGACATGCACCTCCCTCTCGTCCTATTGGCCTACAGGTCGGCTGTGCAGGATTCCACCTTGTGCACACCTGCCTTGCTCATGTTGGGTCGAGAGCTGCGCACGCCAGCAGAAATGGCTTTTGGCAGACCCCCAGACACGCCGGCGGTTCCACCTGGACCGGAATACGCCAGGAGGCTCCAGGATCAAATGGAGTCAGCTCACACCTTTGCCCGCAACCAGCTGCAGAAAGCGGGCATGAGGCAGAAAAGAAACTATGACTTGAGGGCCAGAGGGGGGGACTTCAAGGCTGGGGACCTGGTGTGGGTGCATAGTCCAAGGAGAAAGAAGGGCCGGCGCCCTAAGTTGGACTGTCACTGGGTGGGCCCCCTGTGAGGTATTGGAGAAGCTGGGTGAGGTGGTGTATAGGGTCCAGCTGCCACCTAGGGGGAGACGGGTGGCCATCCACAGGGACAGGTTGGCCCCGTACAGAGGTGATGCACACCCACATCAGTGCCCTGGACCCTCTGCACATTCCCAGAGAAATCGGACAACCACACTCCCAGATTCACAGACTGTTTCCCCTACTGACTCCTCACATCCTCCCTCACCCCTAAACTCAACCCCTGCTCATCAACAAGTTGTTCCAAGACTGCAGGCGCAGCGTCAGAGACAGAAGGCCCCTGGCCCACCTCCGAGACTTTTCATGTGATCCCTCGGGGCGAGGGACCTTGTAAGGGGGGGGCAGTGTAGCGACCCTGCAGTGAATGTTCTGTTGTACTGTTAATGTTCTGTGAGTTAATGGCATGTTTGGGATTGAATGAGTATAGGTAGGGGGGCAGGGTGCGAGTGGGACGGGAATGAGGGCTGTGTGGGTGCGCGTACTTGTGTGTTTCAATTCAATCAATCAATTTTATTTATACAGCCCAATATCACAAATCACAATTTGCCTCACAGGGCTTTACAGCATACGACATCCCTCTGTCCTTATGAGAGAGAGAGAGAGAGAGAGAAGAAGAGAAGGTGCCCGGTGTATTATAGGGGGGTCCTCCGGCAGACTAGGCCTAAGTCAGCCTAACTAAGGGCTGGTACAGGGCAAGCCTGAGCCAGCCCTAACTATAGGCTTTATCAAAGAGGGAAGTCTTAAGTCTAGTCTTAAATGTGGAGACGGTGTCTGCCTCCCGGACCGTAACAGGAAGATGATTCCACAGGAGAGGAGCCTGATAGCTGAAGGCTCTGGCTCCTGATCTACTTTTGGAGACTTTAGGGACCACGAGTAACCCTGCGTTCTCAGAGCGCAGTGTTCTGGTGGGATAATAAGGCACTATGAGCTCTCTAAGATATGACGGAGCTTGACCATTTAGAGCTTTATAAGTTAACAGTAGGATTTTAAATTGAATTCTGGATTTTACAGGGAGCCAGTGCAGAGAAGCTAAAACAGGAGAAATATGATCTTGTTTCTTAGTTCCTGTTAGTACACATGCTGCTGCATTCTGAATTAGCTGGAGAGTTTTTAAGGACTTACTAGAGCTACCTGATAATAGAGAGTTACAGTAATCCAGCCTAGAGGTAACAAAAGCGTGGACCAATTTTTCTGCATCTTTTCGGGTCAGGATAGGCCTAATTTTCGCAATATTATGCAGATGAAAAAATGCAGTCCGTGAGGTTTGTTTTAAATGAGAATTAAAAGACAAATCTTGATCAAATATTACTCCGAGGTTTCTTACGGTAGTGCTAGAGGCCAGAGCAATACCATCAAGAGAAACTATGTCATCAGATAAAGAGTCTCTGAGTTGTTTGGGGCCAAGAACAATAACTTCAGTTTTGTCTGAATTTAACATCAGGAAATTGGTGCTCATCCAAGTTTTTATGTCCTTAAGGTAATTATGGAGTTTAGTTAATTGATTATTTTCTTCTGGCTTCATCGATAAATACAACTGAGTATCATCCGCGTAACAATGGAAATTTATAGAGTGATTTCTAATGATGCTACCTAAAGGAAGCATATATAGAGTAAATAGGATTGGTCCGAGCACAGAACCTTGCGGAACTCCAAAACAAACTTTGGTATGTAAGGACGATTCATTATGAACGTGAACAAACTGAAAACGATCAGATAAATAAGATTTAAACCAGCTTAGTGCAGAACCTTTTAGGCCAATTAAGTGATCCAGTCTCTGCAGTAGAATTTGATGGTCAATTGTGTCAAACGCCGCACTAAGATCTAATAAAACAAGTACAGAGACGAGTCCTTTGTCTGAAGCAATCAGAAGGTCATTTGTAATTTTAACTAGTGCTGTCTCAGTGCTATGATGCACTCTAAATCCTGACTGAAATTCCTCAAATAAATTATTATCATGGAGAAAATCACACAGCTGGTCTGCGACTACTTTCTCAAGGATCTTTGACATAAAGGGAAGATTAGATATTGGTCTATAGTTGGCTAACACCTCTGGATCCAGGGTGGGCTTTTTAGTAGAGGTTTAATTACAGCTACCTTAAAAGACTGTGGTACATAGCCTGTTAATAAGGATATATTGATCATATCTAATATATGAGTGTTAACTAAAGGAAAGACCTCCTTAAGTAGCCTAGTTGGGATGGGGTCTAAGAGACACGTTGATGATTTGGATGAAGAAATCACTACAGTCAATTCTTGAAGAGAAATTGGGGAGAAGCAATCTAAATATATATTAGGTTTTACAGCTGTGTTTGAGGTTAGATAGGTACTATCTGAGGACAGGAGGTCATGAATTTTGCCTCTAATAGTTAGAATTTTGTCATTAAAAAAGCTCATAAAATCATTACTGCTAAGGGCTAAAGGAATACAAGGCTCAATAGAGCTCTGACTCTCAGTCAGCCTGGCTACAGTGCTGAAAAGAAACCTGGGGTTGTTCTTATTGTCTTCTATTAATGCTGAGTAATAGTTTGCTCTGGCATTGCGGAGGCCCTCTTATAAGTTTTGAGACTGTCTGTCCAGATTAAACGAGATTCTTCCAGTTTGGTTAATCGCCAATTCCTTTCAAACTTTCGCGATATTTGTTTTAACTTACAGGTTTGAGAGTTATACCAAGGAGCGAATTTTCTTTGCTTTTTTAACTTCTTTTTAAGAGGAGCTACAGAGTCAAGTGTTGTTCGCAGCGAGCCTATGGCGCTATCGACAAAATGATCAAAGTCAGTACGGGAAACCTCTGTTACTGAGGGACTTGGTATTGAATTTAATGAGTAATATTTTCCTTAAATTTTGCGACAGCACTATCTGATAAACATCTAGTATAGTAACTGTTGCTGAGTGGCGTGTGATCGAGTAAAAAGAAATCAAAAGTAATCAGATAATGATCTGATAGCGAGGGATTCTGTGGAAAGACTTTTAGGTTATCAATTTCAATTCCATACGTCAGAACTAGATCGAGGGTATGGTTAAAACAGTGAGTGGGTTCATGTACACCCTGACTGAAGCCAGTGGAGTCTAATAATGAGATAAACGCGGTAGCCAGGGAGTCATTATCAACGTCAACATGAATGTTAAAATCGCCTACAATAATAACTTTATCTGATTTAAGAACTAAGCTGGATAAAAACTCTGACAATTCAGATACAAATTCAGAATACGGGCCAGGAGCACGGTACACTATAACAAATAAAAGTGGCTGCGAGGTTTTCCAGGTCGGATGTAAAAGACTAAGAACAAGGCTTTCAAATGAATTATAATCTAGTTTAGGTTTAGGGCTAATTAACAGACTAGAGTTAAAAATGGCTGCAACTCCCCCTCCTCAGCCGCTGCCTCGAGGAATGTGGGTATTATTATGACTGGGAGGAGTGGATTCATTTAGACTGACATATTCATCTGGACACAGCCAGGTTTCAGTGAGACTGAGTAAATCAATATGACTATCTGATATTAATTCGTTTACTAATACTGCTTTAGACGATAGAGACCTGATATTTAACAGTCCGCATTTAATTCTCCTGTTTTGTCTTTCTGTCACAGAAGAGGTTTTAATTTTTATGAGGTTGTTATGCACAACTCCTCTGTTTGTGTGCGAGCTGGAGGAGAGAGCAGGAGTACATGGTTTTGTGAGCTAACGTTACGGCTAAGTTCTTGTCTTGTTGTTTTTTTGGCGTGGTTATGGCCAACAGTAACCTGTACTGTGAAGCAATAAACGGTGGGTTGCCGAATAATCGCGTCATCATTCTACACGTCCTGGCATACGCTACAATATAAAAGTTGATTTCATGGGTTCTTATGGAAGTTTGCACACCGGGGCGGAACTTTCATGCGGTGAAAAAAGTTTCCGCCTAGACTTTGACGCCCCGCGGAATTCGCCGGCGGAACTACACAACTGGGCCAATGAAATTGTTTGTTTATAGTCGCGCAGACCGAGAGAGTCCAAAATCTAGTCAGGCAGGACAGTATGGAAGAAAGGTTGATAAACCTCGTTTCACAGCACCCCGTCCTTTTTGATAAAAGACTGGATGATTTTATGAACAATGAATTAAAGGACAACGTCTGGCAGTCCATTGTCCAGCTTGATGGCTGCGGTGAGAGTGGTAAGTGCTAAAGAAAGTTGATGTTGACGCTTGCTAAACGTTAGCTTGCTAGCTCGCTGCTGCTGCTGCTATTCTCGTCCATGTTCATCCGCACCCGTTCATGCAGTGCGGACTTGGAACACAACAACGCGAAATTTCGCACCACGTCCATACCGCGCCTGTGTGTATGGTTTGAGCGCGGAAAAGCGCTGCACAAATATTCCGCAAATCCATCCCGCATTTCTGTATCGCGGCACTGAGAATGACCCTTAAGTATGGTGTAAAATTTAGCAATGTTAATGCGGTCCAAAGCTCCTATACTAGCGGTGTAAACACCAACACTCCCCTGGTGCTCAGTGCTCCCAATCCGGGCAGAGTCGGCAGAGGACTGGTTATGTGCTATATTTAGGTCACAGGTCTATGCTCACTTTGACAATCTAACAGGTAACAACACATTAGCTCAGAGTTTAAGGGGTTTAACTGGTGGTAGATGTTGTTTATTATGTCTAAATATGCCGAATTGTGGTTTTAAGGGTTGTTGTTGAGGGTTGGGCAAATCTAGCTGCTAATGTAGTCTGTCACTTGTTGCCACAGCAATAGTAAACATTCACGTAAGGGTTAATGAGCTGTAAATAGAGATGCAGAATCAAGCTATGTTGTAAATACACACCTATAGAAAATCATTAGTTTAATTTGCAAAATTTACCATTAAATTTATAGGCCACACACAGAGAAAGACCACAGTGACCATAGACTGACTTGAATAGAGCACATAACCAGTATTGTTACTGTCTGCATAAAGTCAATAAATTGATATTTATATATTATTTTTGGGTCTTAAATTATGTTCTTTGAGGTCTTAAAAAGGTCTTAAAAAGCATTAAATTTTACTTTTAAAATGGTGCAAGAACCCTGCTGTAACTAACTGCAGTCCCTCAAAAAAGTCAATTTTTTGGGAAAAGAAAAAGCAATTTCAGAGAGAAGCAGACTAAAGGTCTATAATATGCATCTGAAGGATATATCCAGGATATCAAATTCACTCTGCAGCGACAACAGACTTATGAGATTAAGATAGTTAGAAGTTAAAGTCTCACTATAGTCTATTGATCACAGTGTAAAAGTGAACCACCACATCTCTGACGACCAAGAGAAGACAATGAAAATATAGGGATGCTTTGCAGATCTTCTACTTACTATGTGACATTGCATTGTGCGCAGATGAAAGGTGTTCACCGCCGGATCGCGGACACCCATAAGCAGACAGGCGGGGAGCTCCAGGGAAAGCCAAACAACATTCAACTGTACACACTGCTGTGACACACAGCTGATGGAATAATGGCAAAGATTTTCCTGTTTCCCTCCACTGGTTCCCAAAGAGCATGGTAGGTATTAATTCACTGTTATAATCATGAAAAAGCAGTCATTAAAAAGCAGCATGTCTACATTCAGTAGGCTATACCTTCTAAAGCTAGCTATAGCCCTACTATTTGTAGGGTTTGATTTTTGTTTCTTCCAACCTCTCTGGATAACGTGTATCTATTACATGTGCCCCAAGCATAATGTCCAGCTAAAAATGAAAAAAACAAACAAAAAAAAAAGCCTGAAAATGAATGACGTTTTAAGTGATTGTATTAGAGTCTATGGAGCAAAGCTGTGTAGATGTCAGACCCTTGTCAGTGCTGGTCAATGCTGCGCTACGATTGGCGGAAGGGTGGGATTTAGCAAAGGGTCAATTGGATGTTTAAATTGGCAATTTGGCAAAATGAAAACAAACAATTACTTCAACTCTATGATATAAGTAAATATTGTAATTAAAATTATTTTACATTCTAAAATGTGTGCTTATATTATACAGTATGTGTGTTTTCTTGTGTATTCCTCAGGCTAGGTCACCCACAGTAGCCTTTGATTAGTATGTGCTGTCTGCACTCCAGCATGCTCTGCTCATTTATTAACCACCTAAGATATCAGCACCGTATCATTATTCATCACCAAATCATATTAATCATCTTCTCTCATGTGTACATAGACCCATCGCTCCGATGTCCTTTAGTCTTCATCATCTATTTGCTCCCTCCATCCTCTTACCTTCTCTCTATTCCAATTGACCCTTTGTTCATGTTTGAATCCCCAGTGATGATTGTTAACTTGGACAAGCCATTACAGCACTTGGGGAATTGATAGGAAGCTTATGGTATTAGCTGTTATGTTATTGGCTCAGAGGAATGGCTGCTGTACAGAAGTGTTTAGGATTAAATCCAGTGGGGAAATCATCAAAGAATGAGGTGTATAGCTTCCAAATGGCAGAGAAATAGAAATCACTCATCTGCAGTTGGATTGAGTGATGCACTGAGAACATTTGAATTTAATGTAATGTATTTAGACACACTGACAGCATGGCTCTATGAATGGCAATGTTGATCCCCCACTCTGGCCAGAACTGAAACACTTTGGCAGCTGTTGAATAGATTGATATAGAATTTAATAGAGATGTCCGTGGTTTTCAGAGGATAAATCCTTTTGTGATCCATTGACTTTTCTTCTAGTGCCACCATGAGTTGTGTTTTTGATACTTATGTTTTGACAATTGGATGGATTGCCATGAAATTTGGTACAGATATTCTTGTCCCGAGAATGAATTTTGGTACCTGTGGTGTTCCCTCAACTTTTTATTTACCACCATCATTAGGTCAAAATTACTGTATCCCTAAGAGGCGGGGTGAAAAACAAATGTGGGCAATGTCGGTCTAAACCTAAGTTTATCTCTTACATATGTGATATTATTTTCTATGTACAGATGTTATCTCCTAGGTATGATATATTGTCTCCTATATATGGGATATTGTCTGGATGAACTTGTAGGCTGAATTACATGTAGGCTGTTTGGAGAGTGAGGAAGCTGTGCTGAATGAAGCGCTTCGTGCACAATACAAAGGGCATAGAAAGTCTAGCCAAAGTAAACTAAAGGTTTTATCTTCTCAGTTAAATAACTACAAATGTTATCTAAAATATAATGGAGCTGTAAAGTGGCACCAGCAGGCCTCTTTTTTATACAATCCCCAAAGCACAACGCCGATGTTCCCACACGAGACACATGCACAGACTACTCAGTAAACAACGTGTCCTCATACAATGGCTTGTATGATATCCTACGAAAAAGGACACAGGGTGTTCAAATGATATCGAGTGAATTAGCACCCCACGAATGACGTTACGCCCTTAACATATAGTTACGTAATTAGCGTAAAGGTAAAGGTTAAGGCAAGTAAACTTACTGTGGTTAGGTTTTGGGAAAAAAACACATGGTGAGGACTTATCTAAAAATGACTCAAAGTTCACACGGTTCCAAAACACTGAATCTGCCTCTTTAAAAGAACGCCTGGAACTGCTTCCTTGTCTACTTTTGTCAGCACCTTGGTCATATGATACTATCAAAATAGGACAGTATGTACGAATTTGGTTGCATTACTTTTCAAAGGAAGATGAACAGAGTATGAAAACAGCCTGCAGTGAGTGAGTGAGCAAGCAAGAGAAACAAAGATTGATTTATGTGGGGGTTTTTTGCACTACCGTCTCCAGTACAACATCACCATAAAACTCTGATTAGTCTACTGCATGCGTTCTAAACAGGGTCATCCCTATGTTTCCCGGGTTCTATGTTCCCCGCTCAACCAAAAAGGTTCTATGTTTCCCGCTTGGTGGAGCGGGGAACATAGAACCCGGGAAACATAGAACTTTCTTTGTGTTAGCGGGGGACATAGAACCTTTTTTGCAGGGTTAAGTGGGGAACATAGAACCTGGGAAACATAGAACCCGGGAAACATAGATACGCTCCCATTTTAAACACCAGCCAACAGTCCAGGTTTTGCTTAGCTGTTGTTTCAGCACCACGGATAGCGCCGGTGTTCAGAGCAGGTGAGGAGGAAGAGGGAGAAGGAGAGAGACCAGGGATCGTATTTTTAAAAAATTCATACGCACAAAACAAGGCCTGAAAGAGACGTACGCCACTTCAAACAGAAAAGGTGTGATCTATAAAAATAGACCTGATAGGAGAAAATTTGAGCCATGCTTACGAACATTTTGGAGATGGGAAATTGGCGACGCAGATGGTGAGGTGGAAACCTGATTGTAGAAACTATCTTATATTTTTTGGCATATGCATGTTTTAGATTGGATCCCACACACTCTTTTATAAATGAGACCCCTGGTGATGAAAACTCGTAAAAAACAGCAGATGAGCCGTGAGCCCAGCACCTGCTAATGTGTGCTCACCATTTTACTCTGATAACCTAAGACCCAGACATTCAGTAGGTTTTAACTGGGAGCAGAATTATCTGCAAAGGTCTCTTCCTCTCTAAAATAAATGGACAATGTGATTTAAACTGGTGAGAAGCACTGAATAAAGCAGTTTCATGATTTAAAAAAATGACCATTTTTCTGACGCTCTCTTCAGAAGTGGCAGTGAACTATGGCTGACAAGAAAATGCAAAAACACCAATGGTCCTAACCGGAGTTTGGTTTATCTGTTCTGGGATGCTGAAGAAACATGGCGATGCAATATGATGATTTCCTTGAACGAGGACCCACTTCCTGTGTAGACATAAATGTCTAATTTTAAGGTGACAAAAAAACTTAAAAGTGATTATATATTGTACTTCACCCCCATTTTGTATGCCTAAAATGACATACCCAAATTAAAATGACTGTAGCTTCTGAACTGCTCTGATTACATGCGTGCATGAGGTCTTGCCAGAAAGAAAACTCTCTGAAGGTTCTTGTGAAAGTGTCAGAAACACTCTAGGTGATACAGAGACAGAGTAAAGGGCCTCTGAAGTCAGTAAAAAATTGAAGATTTTGCCTAAAATAAAATAAAAAATGTTTTTCAGGATGAATAACTGTCTATGGCTTCATCTAAACAGGTAAATGGTACTATGGGGCTGTAGGCACACTACCAATGAACATTTGTTTCAAATTTGAAGAAGATTGCTCAAAGTATGACCATTCTACAGTGTTTTTTCCATGAAAAGATCCAGGCAGAGCTCCAAATGACAAGTCAGTCACTCGATCAGTGATCAAACAACACTCAACCAGCTTCAGACATTGTACCTTATTGAAATCAGCTGTGATTATGATAGCTGATGTTGTTTATGACAGAAGCACCATAAAATATCACCAAATAAAGCCATATGAAACGTGAAAGTTATGATCCCACTTTCTAGATGGTATACCTCAGCCAAAAATAGTGGTAGGAGTGAGACTCTTACCTTTTATAAAAGAGCTAAGTCTCCGCTAACGGCTCCACATAAGATTGTCTGTAATCCTTCAACTGTTCCCATCGAAAAACGGCATAACATGACTTGTCACCACTCATCGCGATTTTGGACTTTGTGTGTTTAGGCTGCTCTGGTGTGAAATACATAATAAATAAAAGAAAAACAGTGTTATTTTTGAAAAGTCGAGAGCTTCCCGAATCCGGCAATACCAAACATCACATGGTTTGATGACATAGTGCGCCTGGGAGATACCATTTAACAGAGGAGGGTGGGGAGCAAGGACGTTGGCATCCTGGCAGAATTAGAGAGGTTAAGGAAAACATTGTTATTTTATTATATTCCATTTTTGCCAATACAATTCCCTAAATGTGTCACAGTATCCTTTAATTTACCTGGTTAAATTTGGCAGTTATTGCCTGTATGGCTTCACCTCAAAGAAGGTTACAGAATGTCAACATCAGTCATTTTAAGTATGTCAGAAGCTCACGAATCCTTAAGGCTTCATGTAGGGATGTATATGATGGAAACTAAATGAAAGAAACCAATGAACAAACAAAAACACATATACTGTTTATAGACATGGATATTTAACTTTGTAACTAACTTTGCTTGCTCTGTGCCTTTCTCTGTGCTCCTGCCTTATGTTTTAGCTACTTAACCTTTGTTAGGAATGTTTTAAATTTGTATTATAATTTTTTTAAATAATATTAATAAAAATACATTTTGTGGCATCATCCCTGCCTCTTAGTGTTTGACAAATACAATACTCGTGCAGATGTGAGCCAGATATTTTTGTCTATTATCAGCCAAAAAGTGGGTGTTGCTCTAACCAAGTGCAGAGGTATTTTCCATAAAGACTAATCAGTTATGACTAAACATCACACACAGAAACACATACAAAAATGCAGAATGCCACATCTGCCAAATTAAAAAAAAAAAAGGTGGCGAAAAAATTGAGGTCTTTGTGAGTATGAAAAAATCTGTACGCTTTAAGCCTGAGAAAAGGTGCAGACAGCACAAAAGCTTTTTGTAAAGGGCTGAACACAATATGCTGGTGAAAGGAATAGAAAACAGGAATGCCATGTATACTACCCCCACCCCCACCCCACCCCTCCTCTACCTTGACTGCGTCCCTCTCTCTCATCTGTCCATCCCCTCTCCTCCTTTTCTCTTTCCCTCTTCCATCCCCATCTCTCTGCTCAAAAGGTTAGTAAATGTCAGATGGGAGTTGTCATCATCTTCAATGGCGTCATCTTTCTTCATAGAAACACTGTCTATCTGTGTGTGTGTGTGTGTGTGTGTGTGTGTGTGTGTGTATGAAGTTGAAGGGAATACAATTGAACAGAATGAAATAGAACAGGATATTGAAAATGGGAAATTACTGCTTGCATCAAAAGGCGGACACACACACACTCATGCAGAAAGACTTGAAATAGAGCTGAGGATGTACAGTATATACTTGATACTGCACAGCTCCGTCACTGTCTTCCCCTTTCCTTTCCCCTTTAGTCTGCCTCTGCGTTCATCATAAAGAAACCACGAAACTTCAGTGAACAACTTAGCATCAGTGTTGCTGCCTGTGACTTATCCAATTCCTCCACACACAGACATTTTATCTCTCTCTGTCTCACTGCTGCGTCTTCATCACAGCCTGTATTTGCCTCTCTATATATTTTATGACTAATAGAAGGAGCAGGCCTTTGTGGTGATGACAAATCCCCACGCTCAGACAGTTTTACAGCCCCTAAAGAGCCCTTTGACAAACGACTGGGCTGTAAACCTAATATTCTAATGCTGTGTGTTATTGTAATGGCGTGTGTGTGCATGAGTGAATATTTAGGAGATGTTAAGTATTGCTTATCTCCATCAATTAGAAAAGTGCTCGAGTATAAAAAAAAAAAATAAAAAAAAAAGAATCCCAGTACAGACACATACAAGCACACTCACAGAGTGGTTTATACACTGAAGATATGTCTGTGCCAATATGCATTAATGTGTTCAACGATACACAAGCATTATGAACACAGGGAATAACATGTATACACTAATATGTATGTGTGTATATAAAGGTATACATTTATTGCCTGTCTGAAACTATTAGCTAGCTTCTCCTGCATAAGGAAATTGAAAGAGGATTCTATATTAGGACACTTGAGCCTAGAGTGTCCAAATATAGAATGTGTGCACAAACTTCAACAGGTCAGTTTTCATTATCATGTATGTGTTGCACCAAGTTTTGTGTACTAAAGTGATTAAAAAGGTTGCATTAATTTGAACATTTGAATGTGCATAATACAGTACAATAAAGTCTGCTTTTGCTGTTTAGCGATTACATAGGCCTATACTTTATTTAGAGTATTTTTAAATTTCCTGCTCACTTTGGGACAGAGGAACATGCATGTAACTGTTGCAAGCAGTTGCCTATTAACTCATCCAGATAACACAGAGCAACATTAGCATTCATTTGGGCTCTGTTTACAACAGGTATTAACATGCCCAAGTGGACAGCAGTAAATACAAGTTTAAATAACCACCAAGACACCAAGACAAGATCCTATCACTCAAACCACTTGCCAAGATGGTCTGAGTGGCATCTAACTTTATATCTTTTGTAGTGTAAATGCTAATGCATGATACATTCCTCTCAAAGACTGCAAGCTCACGCTCTACTTGTCCATGTTGCAATGAGTTGAATGAAATATTGCTTAACCATGAGGCAGACATGTTTGATACTGCTGACAGCAATATCTCCAGCTGTAACACAATCGCTCACATGACTAGTGAGCATGCTAGCGCACAGTCAGCAGGAGTGTAGATGCAATAATTGTGCATGTAAATTTAATAATAGTGTCATTATATGTGCCCTCCTTCTCTTCATTTTGTGGGTCTAAGATATAAACTATGCTGTTGAGATGCTTTTAGTTCAGATTATATTCAGATTGAGGAAACAACAGTGCCACCTGCTGTCAAAACTCAGTATCTGCGTGAAGAAGTGAATAGTGGAGGATTATAGGTAAGGTTTTCAGGTAAGTTTTCAGAGCTACAGAGGATTTTCCATGAGAAAGAGCATGAGTGGGTTGTCCACACCAGGTGACTTTCCCTTTGCTATTTATCCCAGAGTTACGAAGGGTTTTCCATGAGGCAAATAAACCTGGCTGTTACCACCATCCACCAGCTCCGAGTGGTTTATTATGCTGTGTTCCCACCAAACGCGAATTCGCAAATCCGCGCGTCAAGATTACATACAAAGTCAATGCAAAGACACGATTAGACGCGAATTCGCGCTGCGACGTGATAAACGCGATGGACGCGATAGAGGCATCTAGCGCGGAGCGACAGATGCGAAATTCACATCCAACGCCTTATCGCTCGAGTTGAAAATATTGAACTTTTGAGGCGAATTCGCGTGACGCTGTGCTGCGAAAGCCAATCAGCGTTGAGATTCTCCCGACGTCACTGGCGTGTGTCAACAACGTCCAGTTGTTGACACAGCAATAAACTGCTACTCACCGGAGACAGATGGACAGGCGCTCCGCAGCTGAAATGGAGCGCCTGTAGCTGGTGTCCTGCCGGGAGATCCTGGCGCCAACCCTCGCCAACAGGTCCTCAAACTGGGCCCCAGTCAGCCTGAAGTACCGCTGAAAGCGGCTATCATCCAGGCGGAGTTCCTGGAGGAGGTGGTGAAACTCGCCGAGCTGGATGCGCTTCTGCAGGATAGGGTGAACCCAAAAACGACGGCGTTTGGCCCTCCGACGCATCTGGGACTTCCAGAGCAGGTACAAAGCAGCGATGGTGGTTATCTCAGCCATGGTCGTCAGTGGCTACCCGGAGCTATATGATACTACATGTCTACTCTACAGAGACCGCAACAAAAAGGAGCAGGCTTGGGTGAAAGTCGCCGAGGAGACTGGTCTACTTGGTAAGTTCTGTAAATATGTGTCTTTAATTAGTTTGCAGAATGGTTGTACTATGAACGTTAGCACTACAGTGGTGGAAAAAGTTTTCGGACACCCTTAAAATTTTACACAGTCTCAAATATTATCATGAAATATTTGTGGAAAAATCTTTTTTGTGTTTCAAAAGGTGTGGCTGCATTAGACAGATACAAACAAATACAAATCTTGACAGTTTCAATATGTCAGTTCTCAACATTGTCGGTATCAAAGTCAACAAATAACAGAGAATGTGTTCAAAACTGAACAAAAAATAAATAAACCATCACATCATCAAATTAATATTTAGTAGTCCTGCCATTGGCACGTAGTAGAGCTCTAATCCTGGCTGGCATGTTCCCCACGAGCCTTTCACACTGTTGAGGGGTAATCTTGTCCCATTCTTCTTGAATTACTGCTTTTAATTCTTCTAAATTCTTTGGTTTATGCTTTGAAACAGACCTTTTGATAATCCACTACAGATTTTCAATGGGGCTCATGTCCGGGGATTGAGCTGGCCACTCTAAGACCTGGATACTGTGCTCCTGCAGCCAAGTTCTACTGGCCTTGGATGTGTGGCAAGGGACATTATCTTGTTGAAACATCCAGTTTTTACCTCGACGGAACAGTGCACGCGCAGAAGGGAGCATGTGGGTTTCAAGAATGGTACAATACTTGGTAGAGTTCAATGTGCCATCACAGACAGTGAGATGACCAACACCAGCAGCACTCATGCATCCCCAAACCATGATACTGCCTCCACCATGCTTGACAGTAGGTACTGTACATGCTGGAGATAATGCTTCGCCTGGCCTTCTGCGTACCCTCACATTAGTAGGAGGAAGATAAAGCTGGAAACTGGACTCATCTGACCACAAAATCTTCTTCCAATTCCTGGCTGTCCAGTTCTTGTGTGCCTGGGCCCAACGACGCCGGGCTAACCTCTGTCTCTCATTGATCAGGGGCTTCTTGATAGCCTTGTAGGACCTTAAGCCATGATCTAAAAGTCAGCCACGTACAGTGCGGGTGGAACACTGGACACCAGTTTGGTTTGACCACTGCTGCTGAAGCTCCTGTGATGTCATTCGGCGGTTTTGCCTGCACATGCGGATCAGGATGCGATCATTTCTTGCTGAAGAAACCCTTGGACGCCCAGATCTTGGTTTGTCTTCCAAGCTGTTGGTTCGTCTGTATTTCTGCAGAGTGTATCCAACTGCTGAAGGACTGCATCTGCACTTCCTGGCTATCTGGCGGCAGCTGTACCCTTCCTGGCTGAGAATCTTTATCTTCAGGCGTGTTTCCTGCGTTAGGTTCCTTGTTTTAGCCATTTTTGTGTCTGAAGAACTTTCAAATGTGCTGGCTTTATGTAGACACGAAGCTTGGCAACAAAAATTGTGTCTTTTAATAAGAAGAACGACTTTCATCACTGGTACCAAAATGACCCAATACTCAAAATTTCTTATGTATTTTTATGGAACCAATCAATTTTAAGTTTTTAATGGCTTTTTTAGGATTTATTTAGTATTTTGGCTGTGACTGTACTAAAAGAAATTGCACTTGAAGACCTAAGAGTGATTCTTAATGCAATATTTCACAAATGCATGGGGTGTCCGAAAACTTTTTTCCACCACTGTAGCTTAGCTCCAGTTAGCACAGCCGGCTTCCCCGCTACTCGCGCGAATGACGCGAATTAACAAAATGGTCAGGGCAAGCCCTCCGTGTTCCGGGAGGGCTTGCCCCAACGTGTTTTCGTCATATGTAAACCACCAAGTATCATTCATGTGCTCCTCAGATGGTCCGATTTCCCATGTCAGGAAGTCGTTCTTACTTCATTGTGTGTTCATGAGCGTTTAGGTGGTAATGTGGAGACATCATGGACATTACAAAGAAGATGTGTTGTATTTTATCACTCAAAATGTTTAAAAAACACGTCAACCGTTTCCACTGAAATATTGCTTTACGGTCAGAAACTCATTTTTCCGATTATTCCGACATCACATGAGGCAGTGCCACTGCGCAGCGGTCACGTCCAAGATCAACATGGCTAACGTTTCCAGTTGATCCAAGAGGCTTTTTAGCAATATAGGTTAAAAAGAAACGACACATAGTGCGCCCAAATTCACACCTGTTCGTTCCTCTCCATGGATTTTCTCTGCGACTGTTGGCGAGAAGCCACACATATCACGTGAAACAGTGGAACTGCAGCTTTGTCGGACACTTGTCAGCAGTCCAATGTTTTCACAGCGAAAAAAAATGATAAAGTTACACTAAAATGATGTATAACAGCTTTCATACAGCTTTGCACACACATTACTCTTGGATGGATTACTCACGAATGCAGGCTCGAACAGAAATGCCACGCATATCACATGAAAGCGCAGGACTAGAGCTTTCATGTGATACCACACACATCATTGTGCTGTCATCCCATCACGCTATAAATACAGATCAATTGTCTACAAAATAAAAACCTGACGAATTTCTTTACAACCCATTATACAGATCTTGTTATGAGTCACTTCATATAGTGAGGAATATCGTATCTTACCACGTCTTAGGCTTGCGTGTGTTTCTCCCTGTCTATCCACATTTGTAGTCCGGCTTTCAAGATGCAAATATCTCCATATTGTCCAGTTGACACTTGTCAAACTTTGTATGACAAGACCAGCCACTTCACCTTTGCGCACCCAGACAACTGTAGCCTAATTATGCATGCATGACAGGGCCGTAGTCACCATATACATTGACACGTTCCCCAATGCCCAAAATGTCTCCCCAATATATAACTGAAACTGAAAAACAACAACAAAAAACATTCAGGTCAGGTCAAAGAGCAGTGATACTATGTGATGTGCATTGTATTAAGTTGTAGGGTATGCCTGCATTTATTTCTTTAATCAGAACACAAAATTAATTTCCACTTAGCTATAATAAAATGTTTTCTGATTAAGACTGACAGTGACTCAGTGAATACCTTACTCAATTTTATTTGATTAATGGTAAAACAGGTCTCTGTTTACATTCAAAGGTATTTATGTGGGCAAACTGATGAAAAGTAGTCTGTTGATGACCACAGTGGATTGTTCAGTCATGGTAGAGCCAAATTAATTCAAATTTGCCCATTGAACGGGTCACCTCAGCCATCATCACAACAATTGCCCCCCCTGAGAAATTTGGCAGGAGCCGCCACTGGATACACCACTACTAGGAATGGGAGGGGGGGACTAAATCTTTTAAGATTTAAATAGCACATTATTGTGCGATTATAATGAGCACCACTTATATTGTGCTTTCAATAAATACTACTGCATTGTTCAAAAATTATTAATTGTGTCTCAAATTATTCTAGGGGGGTACAGCTTTACTGAAGGGGGAGTCATGCCCCCCCCCCCAACCCCCCCGAATTTCTGCCCCTGCCTTTAACATTACACAAAGTTATTTGATCCATTGTCAATATAAAAATATTGACTGGTGCAGCTTTAAGGTATCCACAATACATATATACAGTATGAGATGCCTCCCTTGAATTAGACACATCAAATGCAGCACACTGTCTTTTCCTTCCCTGTGTGATGCTACAGGTATTTAATCAGATAAAAGGGAAGGGACAGCAGTTATGGATGACAGTATAGGCAAGAATCGTCCATTGATCTTAGCTATTAATTGCATTTTGATACACGTTTACAATGTATAGTACAAAGATATATATGTCCATGCAAATCTACAGATAAATCTCGGGGTTAATGTGATTTTGAAGAGATCTGTATGTGTCCCTTACACATTTACGTTAAAAAAAAACTTTGCCCTAGGGAATAAAATTAAACTGCACCAACACAGTGAACACTGCCAATGAAAATGCTAGAAAACTGCATACCAAAATTTTGTGTATGCTCTCCATATTTAATCTACCCTCATAAGAAAGAAAGAGGCGGATTTGAGAGAAGCAGACAAGTGAGCACTAAACAGTGGTAAAAAGTACATTTACTCAAGTACTGTACTTAAGCAGGAACTTGTACTTTGCTTGAGTATTTCTTCTGTCTGCTGCTTTATACTTATAGTACTTCTAATTCTTACACCTCTACATTTATTGAACAGATTTAGTTACAAGTTGCTTTGCAGATTCAGATTAACAATGCAGAATATATCAGTCAGGATAAATTGTTCTCCAGTGGCAATTTTACAGGCTACCCAGCAGTATGTAAAGTAATACATAAAATATATATAAATAAATCGAAATGAGCTCCACCTTTGCCAGCTGCAAAGGTGGAGTGATGAATACATTAATGCATCTATAATTGTAATCTAGTGAAGTAATATGGGCTACAATATTATGAATTAGGACAATCTGCATAATGAGTCATTTTAGTTTTCATAAGTTTATATTGATGCTCATACTGTGGCACTTTCACTTGAGAAAGATTTTGAATGCAGTACTTTTACTTGCAACAGACTATTTCTACAGTGTGGCATTGCTACTTTTCCACAAGTACAAAATTTGGGTACTTCTTCCACCTCTGATGTTCAGATAGTAAAAACAGGGATTGAGATAAAAGAGGTTGATTCAGAAAGACGTGCACTGTTTTCACAAACCAGTCTTATCAATGTCATGTTCACTTACCAGTGGGAAAATTTATCAATCTAATCTCAAAATTTAAATACACAGGTGGGTGTTCTCATGTTTACCTTTACTCTTTAAGTTCACACTTTGGGTATAATTACCTGAAAAAGGTATCCACTGATGATTTGCTTGTCAGTTATGAAAGAGTATTTTTGTGTGAGGTGAAACGTGAATTGGCCCTGTCATGTTAAGGCTTGATAAATCATGAAGTCCGCCAGTATGTCAATAAAGCCTCAGGGTCTACGTGCTCAATCCTCCGCTCATACAGTCTTACACTGCATATGTCTCAACACCTTTTCTTCCTTTACTCGTCCACAATCCCCTAATGGCTACACTCTGTTATTTCCCCTGAGGGCCAGTGAGCCACGCGCCGCTGCGGGAATGCATTAAATTCAAGAGTTGTTGACGCACGCTCAACGGAAAGCAATAACCTGTGCAGGGTCATTTTTTTCCCTCCTTTCCTTTCATTTTCTGAGGTCGAACAGAATTGCCTTTCAGTGCTAGTGTGATTATGTTCCGTTTAACATGGGAATTATGAGAATTACACACATAAGTGTAGTGCAGCATGCCTCGACAAGATTAAAAACAGCTGCACTGGGAGGGAGAAAGACACAAAGGACGAGAGGGAGGGAGAGAGAAACACTGTTAGAAGATAGACATGCAGCTTTACAGTTTTAATAATATCTAGCCTTAAACTTTTTGATCCAGAGTTATATTTATAGGATTGCAGTCATCAATCCTGTGTGGGTTACATTTCCTGACTGCAGCCATGAATGTAAGACAGTGACCACTAGCTATTTGAAATAGCGTGAAAAGTCCTAAAACCCCACCAGGAATCAGGTTCAGATTTATTCTGAGAACATTTTGCCTCCAGTCTGTTCATGGGAGCATATATTTTGTACTAACAAGATGCTAACCTCCTTTCCCCGGCCACCTGCTGCCACCTGCTAAACACTCCTGGCGTGTCACACATTGCATTAAGGGAAATAAGCTGTATTGTTTGTGTGTTACACACTCAAAGGCCCACACAGGAATTTGGCAATTTGCAGCCCCAATCTGTGACTTGCACTTTGTACTGGATCATCAATAAACATGGAAAAAGATGGAAATTGCCCGCTTGTTACCATATTGTGAGACCGTGCCTGGAGGAAACTACTCAGTGGAAGACTGGAGGGCCAAACAGGCATCAGTGAGAGGGGGAGTCCCTGGTAACATCACCCTGAAAGGCATAAGCTTTGTCCCCTCCGGGCCTAAACAGAGAGCAGCCAAATTAAATGGCTGGTTAAAAATGGCTGTAAAAACCTCACTCCCCTCAATCTGATTTGGACTAACTTAATTATCAGAATCAGAAGAGGAGCGTTTTCCAGCCGCTGGCACAAGGCAGTTCATTAAAGACCCGCCACTGCTTCGTTACCCCAGCAACTCCCGGGGATCGATGTGTAATGCGCTTTTGTTTATGGAGACGGAGGGAAAAGGGGTGGAGAGAGGACAAACTAATTGAGCTCTTCCAATTATTACCCAATAGCCTCGTGGCCTGCTTGATGGCGTGCCGGCGCAGCAGTAAGATCCTACCTGTGAGCAATTATAGGTGCATTTCCGGCTCAAAACCGTCACATGGATGGAACCGCGTGTAATTGTTCCCAGCGGATACACTCACAGGCAACTTTGTGTGGTGTCACAAAGTCCTTTGCTTCTTGTCAGCAGAAAAATGAAATCTCTATTCTTTCTTCTCCTTTCCTCTAAACACAGCCAATAGACTCTAATGGCAGGTATAATTGAATTTCACAGTCTTCATACTCACACACACTCTCACAAATAGCCCTCTCGGCTGTTAGCATCTGAGTCAAAATAAACAGCACTAATATGGTGTCTCACACACAGTAATTACAACCCAATCTGTTGTGTTTCTCCTGTTTTCCCTTTTAATTGCTCCCCTCTCTTCCTATCAATCCCTTCCTCTTCTTCTTCCTCATCCTCTGCCCTCCCTCCATCCCAGGCTGTCGCTCCTCACCATACTGCATTTGAAGAATTAGCCGCGCTAACGCAGGCCCTAATTGGCTGTCACTGTGTGCTCGAAAATGTGAAGCCACTTCCTCGATATAATCATGTTTACACGCGAGCGCCGGGTGCCAGACTGCTGGGCTTGTCTCTATCGAGCTTGTTTAGGGAGTAATTTACTGTAAAATTGGCTATGATAGTCAGTCACAGAAAGAGAGAGAGAGGAACCAGCTCAGCGTAAAATGGGTGTTGTTGAGACACAATGACTTCCTCAGCAGGCAGGTTTTTTTTTTTTTTTTCTTGCTGTTGATTTTGAGGAGGAGGTTCATACTCCAGTATCAACCTAGGTGAGCCTCATTATCACTGTGTTAACTTAATCTGTTTAATATAAGTAAAACAGGTTTAACAGTGTTGTACAACTAACAAATCACATAAGATGGATTACAGGCCGTCCAGTTCTGGAAACAGGCAACATAATCATTTTGCCGGCGCATTTGTTTACAAGCGTTTTCTTTCCACTGCTTCAATTTATCACACTAATTGGAGAAGATAAAACACAGTCATTTCAGAAAATAACAAATCAAGATGCAACTCTAAAAAAAAAAAGAAACACACAGGCCCATAATTCATCTGTCGCTGCTCTTCCATTCGGCATAAAAGACCTTGATGGTAAAGCGATCAGATGAGTTACTTCAAATAGAACAGCCATGCCTTATCCTTCAATTCTAACAGTAAAGGCGTAGTTTTCCATGAGTGTCAAGAGTATTTCAGATTAAAAGCATCTTCATTTGGAAGCGTGGTGACCCGAGGGCAACTCTCCCAGGAACACATTCCTTATTTACCGGCCCTGTTAATTCCCATTCCAAGCACAGCGAGGGTTGGGGGGCCACTTGAAAAGTCTGCACACTGTGAAGTAGACCTGACATTTTTCTCCTCTAATTGTGTTTTCTTCTCCCTTTGCTGGAATGCAGTGTGTGTGTGTGTGTGTGTGTGTGTGTGTTTATTTGTTTCACTTTGTGTGCGTGGCTGTGCAACAAAAAACTGTATTTACAATATGTGTGTCTGGGTGTGCACGTGTGTGTGCATGTGCTCAGGCATACTTATTCATCTCTCTGTGTGTGTACAGCAACAGTGTGTATGTTTTTTGCCAATTAGGCACTCAATGACAGGACATGTGGTGAAGCAGCTAGCTGGGCTATTCATGGATCAGCAGTTATGGGAGGAAATTTCAAAATACCAACTGGATACACACACAGAGGAGCGCACACACACACACACACACACACACACACACAGACAGAGCCACAGAGCTCTAGTAATTTCGATGCTCCGTGTATGAAGCTGATCTTAGTGGCTCAGACAGCAGGATGCTGCCTGTCAATGCATCATGTGTTGACACAGTTGTTCTTCTCTTGTGTCAAGTTCACTTATTCCTTGTGGTACTTGTGGTGTCAGACAGAGTTCATATTTTTCATACGCTGAATTAACATTCTAGGTTAAAGGGAATATGTCAAAATTTTTGGTAATAAGAAAAACTTATTTGCTAGTCAATGCACAGCCACTGGATAATGAATTGGACGACCCCCAAAAATGTTGTCATTGTATTTCTCTGCAAACCACGCATATATTACAGTTGCATGTTTCATATGTATCATTTCAGTGTTCTAAAACAGGAGTTCGTAGCCTTTTTCATGTGAAGTGCCATTTTTTAATGATCTTGTTAATGAGTGTGCCATGTCAATATAATGTCAATTGCTTGCTCCTCAAAATTCTCCATAAAAACTTTGGCAATGTCCTCACCTTCTGTTGTTTAAGGCATTGGTTTTAAGCAGCAGACCTCCCTCCCTACAGTCAAATCTACAAAGTATATTGCTACGACTGCCAACTGTGGTATGTCATTTACATCCACGCTCTCAACAAGTGTAATGCTTAAGTTGCAAACTTTGTGTGTGTGTCCATGTCCATCCCTTTGTATCATTATATGTCCCCTTGCTAAATTCATAGGTTTTTGCAGTTCCGTGAACGCAGTGCGAAACTCTCCATGAGTTCCTTTTTTCCCTTGCCAGCAGTTTGTGGAGTTTAAGTTGCGGGTGGATAATTCATGAGCTGATCCAATCAGAGTTGATGAGATGGATGGATGGATGGATGAGAGGAGCAGCTATTTGTAAGTGAAAGCAAACTTTCAGACCCAGCGCAATGAAAAGTTAAGTTTCAGTTTTCAGTGCACCTGGCGTTCTGCTGCTCCGCCTGCGTCTACAGTACATGCACAATGACTAACTGAAGGGTGGGTTATATATTTTCCAACACAGCCCCTAAGGAATGGTCCAGCTCCTTCAATAGAAAATCAATATACGGCGGCAGATGTTCTTATCGTGACAAGCCACCACAAACAAATGAATGTGTGGGAAACCCTGCACCTCAAATTTCAAACTCTCTTATTAGGCCTCTTGCTAGTATGCCATTAGTTAATCTATGGCATGCTAATAGTGGCACAATTACCCAAGGGTGCTGATCCCTGTTCTTAAGTGACACAGTACATGGGCTGACTTTATCATTGAGGGGATGGAGGGGATTTTGGATGGTGTGACACCTGCCAAGCTGCAGACCACTGCAGATCACTGTTTGAACCATCAAACTGCAAAACCAGTTATGATTTAGTAAGTCATTACTGCCGCTTTTTTGGCACTAAACATGGGGTTTTGTAGGAACCCCTTGCTGTTTCTCTAGGGAGGATTGTGCCCCTAAGCCACAACATGATCTTTTAGCTAACCATAACCAAGTGGTTTTTGTGCCTATGTTTAAACACACATTAACCACAGTGTTAAATTTCAATTTATCAGCTACTGTACATAATAATACGGAAATGTAACATATCCATGGTTTGCAGAAACATACAATGTCAGACTCTTTTCTGCCAAATGGGTTGAAACCACATCAGAAACCATAGTAACCTTTATTTTCACCAAAACTTGGTTAAATCCTGAAATACTGGACAGTGTCATTCAACCAGGTGACTCTTCCTTTATATGTTGATCTAACAGAGCAGAGGACTCTGGCAAGAGAAGGGGAGGAGGCATGTGCTTTATGGTAAAGGACTGGTGTGACAGTGGGAATGTGAGGTGCTGTCCTGTTCCTGCTCTGGATCACTGCTACAGTATACACAGGTCAGAGGTGGCTGCTGAGCAGAGTCACTGCCTGCGGTTGGGAGGAGCGACCACCTGGCCATCTTGTCGATGCAAGATATGGAAATGAAATACAATGCATGCCCCCAGAGACATGAGAGATGGAGTTGATCAGAATCAGGAGCACATACCACCGTCGTAACAGATGACATCACTGTTCAGCACCTTACCCATTGTCAAATATAAAAACTGAAAGTTTCAGTGCAGTCCCAAAATGTATCTAGTTTAGCTTAGCATCTAGCTGTCTCACAAGGGAAAAATGCACCTGGCCCAGCAACTCCACAAACATGAAAGTGATGTAAAATGTAATGGCAAACAAGAATATTTACTGTCATGCTAAAATAGTCTTTTATGACTGGGCTCTAATTCAACGACCCCTCATTTTTAACAAATGTGTTCTTTAATACTAAAAAGGAACAGGGATAATTTGGCTGACAGCAACATAGTCCGTGCCCTTTTCTCCAGCTTTCCAGTATTAGAGAGGTACCCCCCTCTGTGGAAGACCTCTGGAGTTGCTGATACTTGAATAGCAGGACCACAGGTGATTACTTGTTTCATAAGCCTGGACTATTCCTGCTCAGAGGGACATCAGTCTGTCCACAGGATCTCTTGTCATCGCCACAGTGCCAAGACGATGTCTTCAAATGTTTTGTTTTGTTTATGAACAGTCCAAAACACACTAATATTTAATTTACATTGATATTAGGCAGAGTAGGTTGAATGTTTGGCATTTATGGTTGAAAACTTAACGATGAAATAATTATCAAAATAGCCACAGGCTAGGTTTACACAGCCTTCTAAGCTGTGTTTGCTGTTGTCATAGAACCAGTAACATCAAGTTTTGCCTTCTTGTTGTTGTGCCTTTTTGTAAAAAGAATAGAAAGGTTATACTCTTTTATTCCAACGATATTTCCAACCCATTCTCATTGTCAGGTCATCCAATACCAACACTTTGTCTCACCCATTACTGTCTGATAGTGACGCACAGGGCACCTTTTAGGGTATCTATGTGACAAACAGCTGAAATAGGTGGTTTATGTTGTGAAATGGTCATGGTTAGATTTAGGCAACAAAACTACTTGGTTGGGTTTAGAGAAAAGACTATGGCTTCTATGGCACCTGTGCTTCACCGACTGGCTGTGGCCAGGTGAATTTTGCAAGTTTGGCACACCGTGCGCCCTGGCGCAGCTACTCCTCTTTCCCACTTCCGTCCCTCCTACCTGCACATGTTGGAAAGAGGGAGGAGAGAAGGCGTGGAGTGGGTTTTACACACATCACACCAATCAAATGAGCCCCTCTCCTCGCCCTTAAATGCACCGCACGAAGGCGTAATGAGAGTTTACTCAATTCGCCATGGCAGAAGAGGAGGAAACTGATGTTTTGGTCCGGGAGGTCCAAGCTTGCAGTGTCCGAATGTACGGAACTGCGAGCAGACCTCCACGGGCTGATGATGCAAAGGTAGCCTGGGAGGAGGTCACCACAATCGTAAATCAATCTCTCGTGCGCGCGCACGCTCTCTCTTTCTCTCGCGCGCGTGTGCTCTCTCCTTCTCTCTCGCAGTCT
This sequence comes from Epinephelus fuscoguttatus, assembly GCF_011397635.1. NCBI lineage: Eukaryota > Metazoa > Chordata > Actinopteri > Perciformes > Serranidae > Epinephelus > Epinephelus fuscoguttatus. Next base: position 8,006,475 of record NC_064755.1, read on the forward strand.
CACTCGGTTTCTTTTCTTTTGACTTTTCTAAGATGACAGATGCTGAATATATACTCCCTATCTGATGCTGTGGCTGTTTGTGGTTGGCTGAGAGGGATGTGAACTCATTAGTTTGCAGCTGTGTTAATCAAATCAGGTTGGGTTTCCATTACGCGTGCCAAACGTGCCAAACGGTGCCAATCCCCTTTGATCTGATGTCAGATGTGACGGGACAGTCGATATAGAGATACATTTATGTGTTGATTGCAGATAGTTGCATTGAATAGTGGTTTTGTGGCTATTTATTGCATCGTTAATGTCCCTGACATTCTGGAAACCTGCCTGTGAGGTTTTGGTGACGTGTGCGCACTGTCCGCCGGTCAGCCAAACTTCCACTTAAACTGGCTGCGCTCCCCTGCGCTGACAGTAGACGTGGTTTCAGCTGGCGAGCTTTTAGCGCACCTTCAGCAAAGCCTTTTGGCACGAAACTGTCACGGCGCCAAGCTGGATCTGTCGACATCCCCCCCTGCTGCGCCGCCACACCCATCTCAGCGCACCTCGGTCTGCCAAACTACCAAACTGAGTGCGCCTTGGGTTGCGCTGCTCGAAACTAGCTCTGTGCGGGGTTCACCACCCTGCACTGCGCCGGGAAACTAGAGCCCTATGTGTTAAGTTAAAATAAGCACCTTTGTTACTTAAGTATGTGACGACCAAATGTAAATAACGTAACGTTGCATTAAAACAAGCAACATTAAAGCAATGTTAAGTTTAAACCATAAAGACTGCGGTTTCAAACAGGACACAAATTGCGGTCTCTTGGGTGAAAGTCATGTTTTGTTTGACCCATCCACCTTCCCTCCCTCCAACCATACACAGACTCTCTCACTGGTTTAGATGGGGAGTTAGTTGAAAGCCCAGTGCATCTCATAAACACATTAAAGGGTGCCAAGGGGCAGGACAAAGCATTGGTACTTGACAACCTGGGAATGAGAACAGGCTAATATTTCATACTTTCGTTTAGTTTTCTCCAAGGCCTCTATTCCACTGCACAAAACCCCACTAACACCCGCTTACATCTGGCTTTTTAATGTAATGGGTAAGGTTGCAATCGGCATTCACACCTGCGTCAAATGACTCTGCCGTAGTCATGGGTTTTATCAGCTCCAGCTTGATCGGCATTGATGGAAATACAACATCCGGGTGACTGTGCTAAATTAAGCCCCTTAACCGGTGAGACACAATGACACACCACCACAAAATATCGTCTGTCTCCGCCCAAGCAGGGCTCAATCATCCATCCAAATTAGTCTGCACCGAGTTTAAAATAGAGACTGAGAAAGTAAGAGATATCTAAAAATAAGTAAACACTGAAGTTTTCACAAGCCTCCATGCTGCTTTCTACTGTTTACTTACCTGTTTTCCAGCCTGTCCGTGATGTCAGACATGACACACCTAGGCATTCTCATCTGCAGCAGAGCACTATATACAGCTCAGGTCTACTGGCAATGGGAAAGGAGTTTATAGACAATTTTAAGAGGATTTCATTCATTCATTCATTCATCTTCTAACCGCTTCATCCTCTTGAGGGTCGCGGGGGGGCTGGAGCCTATCCCAGCTACATCGGGCGAGAGGCAGGGTACACCCTGGACAGGTCGCCAGACTATCGCAGGGCTGACACATAGAGACAGACAACCATTCACGCTCACATTCACACCTATGGACAATTTAGAGTTATCAATTAACCTAGTTCCCAATCTGCATGTCTTTGGACTGTGGGAGGAAGCCGGAGTGCCCGGAGAGAACCCACGCTGACACGGGGAGATTTAAGAGGATTTACTAGTGTTTAAAAAAAACACTTACACACACATTTTTTTTTTCTTTTGGAAATGGGGTATAACTTAGTGAAAGCAAATAAGAATTTATTCTGTTTGACACCAAACAAAATATGAAGCTGATGCTAACTGAAAATGTAAAAATCATTTTTAAGTACTATGGGACAGCACTGTGTTCAGTGTGGCTTCCTACATATTTTTACTAATGTCTTCCAGTTTAACTGTGGTCAGTGGGCATGATCTCATTATCAATAGAGAAATGTTAGAGAGAGTGCACCTCTTGTGCTTGACAGCATATTATGACCAAATAAGCCAAAGACATTAACAGTTTCTTCATGTGTTGCTTCTTGGCTATGAACATCATAATGTTAGGGATGTCATGTTTGTTTGTAATTCAGCTGCTTACAATCTATCAGATAAAGAGGTAACTTATGTGTCTGTGTGGCTTTCGATACTGTTATAACAAGTGTGCGTGAACGCCTATGAATTAAATCCAAAAAGTAAAACTAGGGTTTAGACCAAAGACACCATGATACAGATGTAATTGCAGCCTCTGGGCAGTACATAAATAACTGTTCAGTGTCTGAGCGGGATCCAGGCCCCATTAATCATAACTAGGTCTTGTTATTGGAATGGTGCGACTGGACCTACCCTCTCTCATGGTGGGACATATTGACAGGATTAATGTGACATACAGGTCAGCAAACTTATGCCACCCTCATGGTTATAATAACAGTTGTTGTGTTGAACATTATCATTCCTAAAAGTAAACTTAAGTCTTCTCTTGGTCTGCACATAATATAAAATCTTTTCTTCCATAGATAACAGGTGAATAAGCGTTCCCTGTTGGTGTGATACTCACTTCTACAAGGACTGTTTTAAAAGGTAAGGACAAGTGATTAATGGGGATGAAATCTCTGCACAATTTATCATTTTGTATTAGGAAGGCTGTTTACAGACTCCCCTCCGTGTCTGTCCAAAAATACAACACGAAGTGAGAAAAGGTTGCAGCTCTTCTCTTCAATAAATGGTAAACTGATCAAAGAGCTTACTGGCCATTGGATTGGTGCCTCCCTTTAAAAGTAGAAAAGAGAAAATGATGGGCAAGAACATGAGAGAGGAGATACTGCAATTTAAGTAAATACGATGAGTAGGAAACACACAGCGCAGACATGAGTCGAGAGGGACGAAACAAGGAAATGATGGAGTGGGTTGAATAGAATAATGATCACTCCTCTTCAGTGTCAGCTTCTCAGGATTAAACAGAAGTCAAATGTGTTTTATGCTCAGCATTTTTCTCTTATCTATTTTTGGATAATGAAACAATCCATCCAGTCCTGAGAGGATACTGTGTTGTAATGGTCACCCAGTGGACCGAATGCTCACTAAGTCACCTCTTCCTCGATCAATCATCTCAGTCCTCATCTCCTGAAGCGATGCCATATGGCGTCTCTGCCTCTCTTCTCTCACTCTGTTTCTCTATCCTGTGAAATTTCTCACTTCCTTGTCTTCTCTCTCCCTTTTCCACTCTCCTCCACTCCTCTTGCCTCCACCTCCTTTCTTCTCTTTCCCTCACTTGCTCGAACACACAGATGCACGCACGCATGCACGCTGCCCAGCTTGCACCCCTGCCACCGATCTTTCAGGGCCAGATCTGTGCATGAGCGAGAGTGATGCCAGTGGGCACGACATCTCTCCTTCGTTTTCCCTCCCTCTGCTTCCTGCTTCCATGTCTCCCTCTGCTTCTTATTTCTCTTTCTCACCTGTCTCAGCAATGTTCTCTCTGCTTTATTGGGTCTTAGATCAATACAGCAGCAACAGAACCAAAGACTAGAAAAGAAAATCATTTTTATTTGTATGTGATTGTGTGTCTGCACAGACTGCACTGGTCAGTAAAGGATATGGGTCACAAAGTTGCCATATAATTGCACGGTGGTTGTATCTACATGCAACATAAAAGCAATATGGCTGAGAAGTGGAAGGATGTTTTCCAAACTATAACTTCATTGTTTCTTATCATAGTAAGACAGGACACTCCCAGAACAGTAATCCTAGAGATTATATCGATATTGGATCATTCTGCACCTGACAGTTTTTGTCCAATGCCAACATTCAGTGTGAATGCAGGAAGTACTGAGCCCTCTGTGTAGTGAGGCAGAAGCAACACAGATGTGAAGACCCATTCATTTTAATGAAAGTTAATCACTGGGCGCACCTGCAAAAAGAGTTTTTCAGGCATCTGCATTCTCCTTTTTTTGTTTTTGGGCCAAGAAAACATGTGTCCAAATTCCCATTTGAAAAAAACTATTCTTTTTGTAATGATTTTGTATGAGGAAAACTCTTTTGGGTCAAATGGCATCACATTATCAATAATCATACAATGCCAATGCAATACCGAAATCTAATCACAGCCCAGCACAGTTTATTGGGGTTTGATGCACTAAGGGTGAGAAGGCCAGGGTGGTGGGTGGGTGCGCATTCGACAGCTGAATGTTGCATTCATGTCATATCAGTTATCGTAATCACAAGTCTACAATTTCACAGCTGGCACCAGACACCACTTCGACATTTACATTGACATTAACAACAAAGACACTGGACTCATTGGACAGACATTTAATTTTGGCTGAAATGAAAACTGACTTGATGATGAGAAAAATGTCTAATGGCTTCAGAGTTTCACATAGTGTGTGGGGGTTAACCTTATGACGTTTTGCTGATGTTGGGTTCTCCATACCTCATGAATAAATGTCATTATCGTATGTGAAGATGACACTGGGATGAGACATTTGAAAGATGTTGATTACTTAAAAACAGAACTTAAAACTAACAAAATATCAATGTTTGGGCGCCCAGTAGCTCAGCCAGTAGAGCAGGCATCCCATATACAATGGCAGCGTTCTTGCCATAGCAGCTGGGGGTTCGATTCCAACCCAAAGCCCTTTGTTGCATGTCATCCTCCTTCTCTCTCTCCCTATCACGATAATAATCTGTCTTGTCAAATAAAGGCAGAAGCCAGGAAAATATAAACTAAAAAATATATTTTTTTTTACATCTGTCAGGCTCATGTAGCCTGGTGAAACCATCCTAATCTCGCAAGCTCATATTCTATTTCGCTCTGCGGATCAGTCTGGCCATGCGCATTCTGGCATCGGTTAAAGCTTACCAGGCCAATCACAACTGTTTATTACTTTGGGGCGGGCACGTCATCAGAATGATGATTTTGAAACTGCGATGGTAAATGTGTTGAACGAACTGGACTGTACAGTTTCTTTAAAAGCAGAACAAACGGCTGCACTGAAAGCTTTTACTGAAAAAAAGGATGTGTTTGCCGTCCTTCCTACGGGGTTTGGTAAAAGTTTAATTTACCGATTGGCTCCGTTGATCGGGAAAAAGATGGGACTCAGTGGAAACCTAGTGGCCATTGTTGTTTCTCTAGTTGCTCTCATGGAGGAGCAAGTCAGGGAAGTGACCAAGCTGGGAATCACAGCCATGCAACTCGAAGTCCACAGTGAGGAGGAAATCCGCAAAGATGGCAACACTCTTTCCCAGACTTCATTACAGCTCACCTCTGCTGTAGCTTGCTGGCCTGTTTACAGTGGCATCACACTTTTCATTTACTCTGATTGGTATTCCGTCTTTCCAATTGCGTGAAGGGGCACTTTGAGTGACAGCTGTTGATACCGCCTGCGGGAATAGAGGAAATGTACACTCCGTGTCCAGACCCATTCACGTTTTGCAAATTGGGTCTGGCAACGCCAGGCTAATTCTCATGTGCTGTTCATATGTTACCTACAAAGAATAATGCACCAAAATTAAGACCCCATGTTATCAAGACCCAGTAATTTGTGCATAATACACATAATTTGTGTATTTGGGAAGGCAGCAATGACATGACCATTGAGCTGATGGGAGTAAAGAAGCAAGAGGTCCCTTAAGGAGGCAGGTTGGGGTGGCTGGAGCAGGAGACTGATGTTTACTGTGTGAAGTCTGAGTCAACTTTGAGTTATTTTATGGTATGTCATCACCATGTTTATTTCTCTAAACCTAACCTCTGTAACTTTACAGTGGGTATGTAACGTCATTTGCGGGACATTAATCGTTACGATATCATTCAAACTGCTGTACAAGGATACAATGCATCTGTTATCTGTATTCTACATCAAATTGATGTTTGTATTGTACATGATTGAATTTTGCTCACCCGATATCACAACCTAAATTCAACCAAATATCAATGTCTAACAACACTGATGGCCAGCTGGGTTGTAAATAGTGTTCACATCAACATCCAAGTCATAATTATGACTGGTAAGCTCTTGTGTTTTTTTTTAAAGCTCTGATATATCCAACCTGGCACTAGGCACAACTATTTTCTATGTTTTGAATTTCATGCACATCCAAGTTGTGGAAGTGTTCCACCTGCCAGTCACGTCACATCATCTATGCAGATAATAAACTCTAGTTGCTAAACTGTTAAGCTACTATTTCTGTTAATAAAAGATATTGTGAGTATTGAAAAAAGAAAAATACACAACATGATGTGTCATGGTGTAAAAAACGTAACCATAAGTAAAGAGATGGGATGAAGATGCTCTTATTTTCTGTTACTGACCTAATTTGGCACATTGATATAATCGTGCCTTTGCGCTGACATGTTTAGAATGTAAATACAGTCATTGGCCATCGATGTTTTTCTGTGTACGGGGCTGGTGTTTCTCTCTCTCTCTTCCAGAGTTAGCTGACCAGACCTGGCGTCTGTCCAAGCAACACACCTGCTGGATGCCACAAAACACATTAGTCTGATGTGAGAGCCTCTCACTGCAGCCCTCTTCTTCTCTCCTCTACACTGCACTCTCCTCTCTCATTTCCTCTTTACTCCTCTCATCGTGTAACCTCTCCCGCTTTAGTTTTTTTCTCTTTTTTTCTTTTTTCCCCATTCCTTTATTGTTTTCTCCAAAACTGTTGTATTCAAGTCCCGTCTCAGTCTCAAGACATTATGTCTATTATTTTGGACTTGTCTTGTGGACTTGGACCCGTATCACTTATCCGGACTCATCCGTTCAGTGAAGTCTTTAGTCTCAATTATACTGTGATTCCCTCTTGTGCAACAAGAACAAGACAAGGAACAAGAGTCTCTTTTGTTTTAGTATATGTAAGAACTTTGTTCATTACAAATAATTATTAACATTCATGTTACCTGAAGCTGGCCTCAAAACTGGTGGACATGGTTGGCGGTGGTCGTCTGTCTGGCAATCATCTCTACCACCATATCCTCCAGAACATTTCAGAGTTGTCTTTATCCGATGTTTTAGAGACTAGAGATAGAGATAGGTTTTATAGGTAGGTTTTAAAGATGTGTCGGGTGAGGTGACTGGAGAAGCAGAGTGAGTGTGGCATCCTTTGAGGTGTCTCCAGAGTGCCCTGACAGAACAGACGTGTCCCCTGCAGCGACTTTACACACAAAAAAATATTTAAAAACTAAAATTGTTCTTGGTGATATATGCACAGTAAAAGATATTATTAAAATCTGTTGATGCTGTTTGATGTTATCCTGGATTTCTACAACTGCTGATAATTTCATCAGTTAGTGTCGTGAATGTGATTGAGGTGAAAATGACTCAGTATGTTTGGTATATTTATGGGGTTTTTTAAATGACAGATGACTTTTGGCTCCCAAAGTCTGTGGAGATGAGTGCAGGCATCTTAAAGGTTCCCTCTTTCAGGTGAAGGTGAGTCTGGTTTTTTTTTTTTTTTTTCCACTTTCTGTTACAAACCAGAATCTGACTTTATCTGTGTTTTCTGGAATTGTCTAGTCTTTCTTGGTCTCAGACATCATTAACACCAGTCTGTTAAAATTATATTATCCACCTTATTTCTGCTCTCAGGTCAATGTGGATGTTTTTGCCCCTACAACTGATGAAAAAATGTTTTTACCAAAACGTTGGTAACCAAACGTTGTATCATTCAGTTCCTTACACAAATACATCTTTACAATTTGTTACACTGGGATTTAGCATTTGCTAATCATACCAATGAGAAAGAATTACATCTCATTCTGAAATTAAACAGTGTGTCTTGTACTGTATTGATGTACATTTGTCTTCTGAAGTGAGATATACTGTATATTATTTTGAACATTTAGATGTCTTACCGCCTGCAGAGCTCTGCCTGCCTGAAGAACAGGTGGTTGATTATTTAATAAGCATGGATTTCCAGTCTGACGCAGGTTCTCACCAAGCAATGTTTTTTCTTTTTCTTTCCTTCTATAGTGTGAAATGTAGATGTTAAACTATGAGATCAATTCTCCCTTCAGAACTACAGTAGAAGTTGTGCTCTACCCCCTGTGATTACTATGGAAACACACAGAATCTCTGTCATGGGACTGTTTCACTGATGTAAAGTGTGCATGGGGATGGCAAATTTGAGTGTTATATATTATCTGCAATAGCATTGCTGTACACACTGCACTGTAAGTCCCATTTATGGAGGATGTCTTTTCTCTCAAAGCCGTCACCACAAGAACAAACAAAGTACGAGAAACCCAGACTCTGGCAGTAGTAAATACACAGCAGAGTAAAAACCCTCATGTTAGCTGCTAAAAGAAAGTAACAAATGGTGGTTCTTTTCATAGTGTTTCTTCAAAACTCTCTGTGAAAATGCATTTCAAAACAAACTTTAGGGATGAGATGCAGTTGTGGAATCATGATTATATTTTCTTCTTTTTCAACAAAGGTGTTGACAGATGATAATGTCAGTATCTTTAAGGGTTTCTCAAAGCTTTTACTCCCTTTGCTGAGGTTCAGGGGCTTTGTTTGTTTGATTGTTTTTGTTTATTCATTGTTGTGGGAGACCAGGCTTACCTTTAAAAACTATTAAAATTTTAAAGAGTGCAGAAATTGAGCTTTGGCACGGAATGATGATTATTTTCATTATTACACAGTGATTCACTGGATAGGTCATTGTTAAACAGCCTCGGGCTACAAAAGCATGCAGAAGGACTGTCAACTCTTAACCTGGAAGTAGTGCACTGTATACATATGATTCAGCATTGAAAAAAGCTGAACATACTCATGTGAATGATTTTAATTATCCTTCTAGTGACTACCAAAGAAAATAAACTTGAGAAGAATTTTAGCAACTTTTCGATGAGACATTTGCTACTTTCTCTTAAGTGGCTGACACAGTTCTGCTCACGGTGGTTGCATCTCAGAGCCACACAGCAGCCAGTCGGAAACACATAGCCAGGTAACTAAATGTGTAGTAAGGGCACATTGTGAGAACAGCATGATCAAAACCAGGTTTGTGTTCTTCATGGGGATTATAGACTATTCCTTATGTACATAATGTATATTCCTCTGCAGTCTTCATTCTAAGAACTAAACTGCAAACATTAAAAAGAAAATGTAAGAACTCCTAAGCTACAAGGAACACATTATTTTCAATATACTGAAAAGAGGACCTTTTAATAAATTTAACATTTCAACTAAAAAAGAAGGTAGTAGCCAAACTAATCGGAGGCCAATATTACTGTCTTTAAGAAGCTGTGGCATGCTCATTGTTTTAAACTAGTGCAACGGTACCTTACGAAACTAGGAAACCTGAGGTATCCATTGTTACCAACCATATTGGCATAGTCGACACATGCTCATTCTAAGTCGTCATGTATTGCCACTTTGTCAGTGGGCTTTCATGTCTATATATCACGCACTTGGTATCCTTCCACGTCTGCTGCTGATGTTCTGGAATGCTGCAACCAACAATGGGATGTCAAGAAAAGCACAAGCTTAGGTTTAGGCAACAAAAGCACGTGGTTTGGTTAAGGCAAATAAAGGGTCTGATTAGGTTTAAGCAAAAAAAAAGAGCATGGTTAGGTTTTAGGCAACAAAAGGACATGGTTAGGGTTAGGCAACACAAGTACATGGATAGGTTTAGGCAACAAAAGGACATGGTTAGGGTTAGGGGGACAAAGGTACATGGTTAGGTTTTAGGCAACAAAAGCACATGGATAGGTTTAGGGGAAAAAAGATACATAGTTATGTTTTAGGCAACAAAAGCACATGGTTAGGTTTAGGCAACAAAAGTACATGGATAGGTTTAGGCGACAAAAGGACGTGGTTAGGATTTGGGGGACAAAGGTACATGGTTAGGTTTTAGGCAACAAAAGCACATGGATAGGTTTAGGTAACAAAAGCACATGGTTAGGGTTAGGCAACCAAAGCACATGGTTAGGGTTAAGGGAAAAAAGGTACATAGTTATGTTTTAGGCAACAAAAGGACATGGTTAGGGTTAGGCAACCAAAGCACATGGTTAGGGTTAGGCAAAAAAAGGTACATAGTTATGTTTTAGGCAACAAAAGCACATGGATAGGTTTAGGCAACACAAGCACATGGTTAGGTTTAGGTGACAAAAGTACATGGATAGGTTTAGACAACAAAAGGACGTGGTTAGGATTCGGGGAATAAAAGGTACATGGTTAGGTTATAGGCAACAAAAGCACATGGCTAGGTTTAGGCAACAAAAGGACATGGATAGGGTTAGGACAAAAAAGGTACATGGTTAGGTTTAGGCAACAAAAGCACATGGTGTAGGAAATATTGATTGTTACATAATTTGTAATTTATTCTGTGGCAGCATTTATTAAATAAATGCTCACCGACATTCTCCACCATTTTGTATGAAAAGTTTGATTGATATGATTCATTTAGGGTTTGCATTCTCCACCATTACATATGTAAGATTTGTTTGATTATAAACAGTTTATTCAGGTGCCTACATTTTTCACCATGAATACTGTAGGGTTTGATTAGCTCAATATTAGGAAAAAGTGACGTTAATAAGAATTATTAAACATAACCATTTTAATTATTCGTCCAGCGATATAATTTCATAGTCAGACTAATAAAACCACACCTCTTGTTGATCAGTCAAGAATGTTTAATGCACTTTGGGGAAATTATTAATTATCAATTATCAATTCAAATAGAGCTCAAATAGCCAGGATCTTTGCACCCATAAAGTGACTGAATGTAATCCTACAGAAAACCAAGACAACGACTTTATAGACAAACATTTATTCTGAACTACTGACACAGAAGACCAAGATACAATACAACTAACAACAGACAAGACAATGAGTAAATGCAACTATGAGTGGAATGAAATGAATACAGCGATGCTAATGAATGAATGAATGACCAGAGTGAACCAGATGAAGCAATGAGCAATGATGAGATAATTATCAGAGGAAGCTTTAACATGGACCTGTGAAAAGCACCATTCAACAGCTGAGCAGCATGGGAAGCAAAATGGAAATATCTGAAAACTTAGGGGAAATCCTAGTTTTATCTAATGCTCCCTACCATACTTATAAAACTATGCCTCAAACCCCAGTACAGGAAAATTATGTTGTTTCACCTAAGTTGTAGCAGACCAGAAAGAAGATGCTCTGGAGAGGGAAGAGGAAAAAGCAGCGCTGCTCCTTGGTGTGAACCGCTCCTGGTGCTGTCCCACGGGGCAGCTTGTTCAGCTGGTCCTTCTCTTCTCCTCGGTTGAATTTCTTGGAGCTTTTGGGCACTTTTGGGCATTCTTGAGCCCACATGGCAACTTTGGCTCGGGTGAGCTTGGCCCTCCATGTCGGTCATCTTCACACACCCAGTGTGGGCATGCAGGAGTCTGCCTTTCTTCAGTCCAGACCTTGTTGGTCCAGGACATAGGAGTTAGGCAGACTTTGTGGCTTAAAGTTCTTTCTGTTGGGTTTTAGCATGTTCAGTTCTGCTCAGGATACAATGAAATTGCCCGGCGGGGCCACGCTGGATGGGGCCCAGCATGGCCCACTCCAGAGGGTGGTGTGAGTCGAAAAGAAGATATTGGTCTGTGTGTGTGGGTTTCCTATATACCCCAATGTGGAGGCTCCTGTTCTCATCCAGGTGTACATCACAGTCTAAGAAAGGTAGGTGGTTATCATTAACATCTTCTCTAGTGAACTTGATGTTCTTGTCCACTGAGTTGATGTGCTCAGTAAAAGCCTCTTGGGATTTGATCTTTACCCATGTGTCATCCACATATCTGAACCAGAGGCTTGGTGATGTACCCTTGTAAGAGTTCAGTGCCTTTTGCTCTACCCTTTCCATATACAGGTTTGCCACAATGGGGGATACTGGTGACCCCATAGCACAGCCATGCTTCTGTTACCCACCAGAGGAGCTAAAATGTTAGTAATGTAAAATGTAACACACCACACCACATACAAAACTCGCACGAATTTGCAGGCAAAATCCAGGGTCTAAGGCTAGAACTGGATGAAACCATGGTATCATATGATGTAACATCCCTATTCACTTGCATCCCAACCGGGGAAGCAGTGGAAACGGTGAGGCATCATCTTACACAGGACAGAACGTTACCGGACAGAACAAATCTCAATACAGAACAAATTTGCCAGTTACTGGAATTGTGTCTTAACACCACATACTTCCAGTTTAATGGTACTTTTTACAGACAGAAGCATGGCTGTGCTATGGGGTCACCAGTATCCCCCATTGTGGCAAACCTGTATATGGAAAGGATAGAGCAAAAGGCACTGAACTCTTACAAGGGTATATCACCAAGCCACTGGTTCAGATATGTGGATGACACATGGGTGAAGATCAAATCCCAAGAACTAGAGGCTTTTACTGAGCACATCAACTCAGTGGACAAGAACATCAAGTTCACTAGAGAAGATGTTAATGATAACCACCTACCTTTCTTAGACTGTGATGTACATGAGAACAGGAGCCTCCACATTGGGGTATATAGGAAACCCACACACACAGACCAATATCTTCTTTTCGACTCACACCACCCTCTGGAGCACAAACTGGGAGTTATCAGAACCTTACAGCACAGGGCTGATAATGTACCAACCACCACCCAGGCAAAGGTACAGGAGCACAAACATTTGAGGAGAGCATTGGAAACTTGTGGCTACCCTAGTTGGACATTTAACAGAACAAAACGATCCAACAAGAACAGTAACTCAGAGAGGGCTGAGGAAAGAAACAAGCGCAGGAACTTTGTCATACCCTATGTGTCTGGGGTGTCTGAGAAACTCAGGAGAATTTTCAACCACCATCAAATTCCTGTGTGTTTCAAACCAAGTAACACACTCAGGCAAAAACTGGTACATCCCAAAGACAGGGTACCACACACTCAAAAAGCAACTTGGTATATGCTGTCCAATGCAGTGAGGAATGCAAGGACTCATACATTGGTGAAACCAAACAACCATTAAACAAGCGCATGGCTCAACACAGAAGGGCAAACTCCTCAGGTCCAGTTTCTGCTGTTTATTTACATCTGAAGGAGAAGGCTCACTCCTTTGAGGACAGCAATGTGAGAATCTTGGACAGAGAGGACAGATGGTTCGAAAGAGGTGTGAAAGAATCCATCTACGTTAAAATAGAGAAGCCGTCTCTAAACAGGGTAGGTGGCCTGAGACACCACCTATCCCCCATTTACAATGCGGCCCTTGCTGCTGTACCTAAGAGACTGAACAACAAAGACTGCCCGAAACTAACCTCAAGTGGCTCAAAGAAACACGACAGTCGTTCACTGGTAACCACACATCATGCCTAACGACTGTCGCTCACTAGTGTGACTCACCTGACCCAAACAATGGTCCAGTGAAACTCCACTAACGAAGTATTGTCTTATGAGGGTGGTGGGTGTACACCTCCACAGAGGTTAAAAACCTGAGTCTTACTCCACTGTTTGTCAGACTACTGAGGACTAGTCAGACCGATGCGTTGAGAACTGATGAAGCCGCTTGGATAAGAGGCGAAACGTTTTCTAGACAAAATCAAAGTCCAGTTGCCTACGATTTAATTGTTGCCAGAATGGAATTGACCTGGATAAATGAGAATATCCACAGACTTACCAACATTACAATGGGCTAATATTTGGTAACAATACAGCTTTTGATAGTGTTAGCTTTAACATTTGGTAACCAACATTACTAGTGTTTGGTAGCTAGCGCTAGCTAACTAACTAACTAGCTAGCTATTACCAATGTTAGCGCTGACTGTGTTGCACTGTGTGGTAGAATAGAAGAACTGAATGATGTCAAATACAGGGAAAACATCTTTAACACTATTGTACATGAACAGGGATTTTGTCTTGATTCAACTTTTCTTCTTATATTCAGACAAAAATTTTAAGGCAGTCCAGACACCAACTTTTTAAAGTTAAAACAAATACATTCTTTCAAAGCAACTTCTTGCTCCTTATTAGCTTTATGTTGATGCTGTTATGTGTAATTTTACATCTTTGAACTTCAAAGTACCAACACTGGAAAGGCAGTACCATAAACACTAGTGGCAGCAGCAGCAGTAAAACAGAAATAAACATTTTGGTAACACTTCATAAGTCAGCCTGCATTTTAGAGTGTACCTCTCACCCACTTTCCTGGGAGTTAGCGTATAACTCCCGGGAACTTACATGTACTTTCCCGGGAGTTAGAGCATAATTCCTCCCGGTCACTTACCACATACTTTCCCAGGAGTTAGAGTATCCCTAGCGATCACTTAGCACATACTTTCCCAGGAGTTAGAAGATAACTCCTCCCGCTCACTTAGCACATACTTTCCCAGGAGTTAGAAGATAACTCCTCCCGCTCACTTACCACATACTTTCCAAGGAGTCAGTGTATAATGACACGGTCACTTGGCACATACTTTCCCGGGAGTTAGAGTATAACTCATCACTTATGTAATTTCCCAAAACTCATTGTTTAATTTCTTTATATGAATCTGTATATGTATGAAGTGCAGTAAAAATAAATGCTTTTGCCCTTTGCTCATGGCAGTTGATTCAGTCACTTTTATGTAGCCTGTCTGTCATCAGGCAACTGTAATAGTGCAAATGTATACAGTACACTACTAACACAAATACAAATGGCAACGACCTCGAGGCAAAACAACTGTAGCACTTTACTGTTTGGAGTAGGTCGCAACGCCAAGTTAGTGTGGTATAACAGTTGGAGGGAAGCACACACTTTACACGGCAGCGGGCGCCAATATCATCTGCAGCACGAGCTAATATCGCTACCTGCGTTAGCATTAACTCACCAAGACATTGATAAATGTGGTAAAACTCCCATCGCACAGGTCCTCGGTTCCTCCCTCACGTCTCCTGCGAGTATCTTGGAGTGTTAGCTTTGTGTTTATATTCACACCATAGACATTGTGTAATTTCACTCGTTTCTCTTTGTCGTCTGCTTGTGTCATTCCTGCGCCTATGAGTACAAGCTCCTCGCTGAGAGGTGGGACTTTCTACCTTAAACCAATGGGTAGTGTGCACCTCCCTGTTTGACCAATGGCAGCTGGTCTAAGCACAGTGACTGTGATTGACACCTTTGTTTCTACTTACAGAGAAGTAGAGTTGATTTCTTACAATATTCCCGTATCATCCCTCAGTTGCTTGAATGTTTGTTTGTTTGTTTGTTTGTTTGTTTGTTTTTACCTGTCAATCTAACATCATCGCTCTGGCATAGTCTTATTGATCAAACAAGGTGTCAATCACTGTGCTTAGACCAGTGTGGTAGTAGTATCACAACAACCTTTTCCACTTGACTTGTGACTTAAAAAGTGCATTTGTCACAATAAAGGATTAAAACTAAACTGAACAGTTTATAACAGAAGGAACAAAACTGAATTTGAATAAGACAACCAGTGGAACTCTTGGAACTTGGAACTGGAACTTTGATTCATCTTTGTATTATTTTCTGGTAATATTGTTACCTTGTGAAGCATTGAACTAACTGTTTTTAAAGGGTTAACATCTGAGTGCCATGCTACAGACTAAGGACAGGCAAACAGTGCAAACTTCATAATCCAGCCCGGTCTCTTTTGTTGGTATATACTTAGGTGGAAAGTACCGCCTAGTTTCCCTGTAAGTTTTGGGGAAATTACCTAGCACTTTCAGACTAAGGGCAGGCAAACAGTGCACTCTTCATAATCCAGCCCGGTCTCTTTTGTTAGTATATACTTAGATGTAAAGTACTGTCTAGTTTCCCTGTAAGTTTTGGTGAAAGGTAGGTGTGAGAACAGCACTTACCATGTGGTTTCTGTGTAATTAAATAATAAAAACATTTTATAACTTTTCATGACTCATTATTGTGTATTTTAAGATATATGTAGGCTATATTATTACATTACTGTATTGTTTGTGTTTCGTCCTCAGATGGCACTACAAGACTTCCAGAGATGTGCACTTGAGGGGGGTAAGTTTGCTTTGTACTCCAGCCTGCCCGTTAATTAGGCAATTTGCAGAATATAGACCCATTTCTTGACATATTCATATTCAAACTCATTCAATGAAATGTAAACAAAACATAAATATTAAAACCCTGGAGTGTGGGTGAAATTGCCTGATGACACATAGGCTACATAAAAGTGACTGAATCAACTGCCATGAGCAAAGGGCAAAAGCATTTGTTGCACTTCATACATATATAGATTCATATAAGGAAATTAAACCATAAGTTTTGGGAAATTACATAAGTGACGAGTTATACTCTAACTACCGGGAAAGTATGTGCTAAGTGACCGCGAGGGATACTCTAATTCCTGGGAAAGTATGTGGTAAGTGACCGGGAGGAATTATGCTCTAACTCCCGGGAAAGTACATGTAAGTTCCCGGAAGTTATACGCTAACTCCCGGGAAAGTGGGCGAGAGGTACACTCTAAAACGCGGGCTGACTTATGAAGTGTTACCAACATTTTTAATGTTGACTGGAACAATATCTCATTTCAGTTCATGAATTTGGAAAGATATTTTTAATACAAAGTCCTTGCCCTTCCCTCTGCCTCAGACCAGTGCCTCTTCATTATTGCTGCAGTCACCTTTGTCACCATGACTGTGTTCCTGTGGAATCCACCTGCTGCAGTGCTGTCGTGTAACAGCAGCAAGCAACTCAGACACAGAACATGTTTCTTTGTGCACTGATCACCCCGTGTCACAGATACAAACACAGGACCAAGAGCTCTTCAACACAGGTAGAAGTCCTTACACACATGCAGATAATTACAAATAAAAACACACTCTGTCTTCCTCACTCATTATGGTCTCCTCCATCTGTATATTTCTCACGTCTGGTCAGCTCTTCATTTGAGGTTTCTGCCAACTCTTCAGTAAGAGGGGCTGACAGCTGGTTATTGATAATGTTGCCTCCAAACTACAAAAACCCAGCACACTGTTCAGGCAGAGAGGCTGCTCAAACATATAGTTCTAAACTAGCTTGAAGAAGAAAATGAAGAAGAGCTGGAGACAGGAATCACCCACTTGACAAAAAAAAAGCCTCACACATGAAACAGATTATCTGTAATTGACTGAAAGAGTGCTCTGACAGTCAAATCTTTTAGCTCTGGTGTTAAAATGAGATGGTGAAACATCAGACATGAAGAGACATTGACTCAGCTCCACTTCTTTTCAAAGCATGGCTGTCATGGTTCCGGAAAGAGGAAAATTCAGGATACACAAGCAAGGTCCCTCACCCCAAAGGGTGTGTTCCAACTACAGGGGGATCACACTCCTCAGCCTGCCCGGTAAGGTCTACGCCAGGGTGCTGGAGAAGAGGGTCCGGTCGATAGTTGAACCTCGGATTGAGGAGGAGCAATGTGGTTTTCGTCCCGGACGCGGAACCGTGGACCAGCTCTTTACCCTCGCCAGGGTGTTGGAGGGGGCATGGGAGTTTGCCCAACCAGTCCACATGTGTTTTGTGGATTTGGAGAAGGCTTACGACCGTGTCCCCAGGGGCATCCTGTGGGGGGTGCTCCAGGAGTATGGGGTTGGTGGCCCTCTGCTAAGGGCCATCCAGTCCCTGTACCGAAGGAGCATGAGTCTGGTTCACGTGGCTGGCAGTAAGTCGGACCTGTTCCCGGTGACGGTTGGACTCCGCCAGGGCTGCCCTTTGTCACCGGTTCTGTTCATAACTTTCATGGACAGAATTTCTAGGCGCAGCCGAGGGGTGGAGGGTTTCAGGTTCGGTGACGGGAGGATCTCGTCCCTGCTATTTGCGGATGACATGGTCCTCCTAGCTCCATCGA
Organism: Epinephelus fuscoguttatus; assembly: GCF_011397635.1. NCBI lineage: Eukaryota > Metazoa > Chordata > Actinopteri > Perciformes > Serranidae > Epinephelus > Epinephelus fuscoguttatus. The sequence goes on from NC_064755.1 coordinate 8,024,375, forward strand.
ACAGTGACCTCCAGCTCTTGCTGGGGCGGTTCGCAGCTGAGTGTGAAGTGGCTGGGATGAGAATCAGCACCTCCAAATCTGAGGCCATGGTCCTCAGCCGGAAAAGGGTGGATTACCCACTCCAGGTCGGGGGGGAGGTCCTGCCTCAGGTGGAGGAGTTTAAGTATCTCGGGATCTTGTTCACGAGTGAGGGTAGAATGGAGCGGGAGATTGACAGGCGGATTGGGGCGGCGTCAGCAGTGATGCAGATGCTTAACCAATCCGTTGTGGTGAAAAGGGAGCTTAGCCAGAAAGTGAAGCTCTCAATTTACCAGTCGATCTACGTTCCAACCCTCACCTATGGTCACGAGCTCTGGGTAGTGACAGAAAGAACGAGATCGCGAGTACAAGCGGCCGAAATGAGTTTCCTCCGCAGGGTGGCTGGGCTCAGCCTTAGAGATAGGGTGAGGAGCTCGGACATCCGGGAGGGACTCGGAAGTAGAGCCGCTGCTCCTCCACATCGAGAGGAGCCAGTTGAAGTGGTTCGGGCATCTGGTAAGGATGCCTCCCGGATGTCTCCCTTGGGAGGTATTTCGGGCATGTCCAACCGGGAGGAGACCTCGGGGCTGCCCCAGGACACGCTGGAGGGATTACATCGCCCAGCTGGCCTGGGAACGCCTCGGGGTTCCCTCGGAAGAGCTGACGGAGGTGGCTGGGGAGAGGACTGTCTGGGCTTCTTTGCTGAGGCTGCTGCCCCCGCAACCCGGACCCGGATAAGCGGAGGACGACGAGACGAGACGAGACAAGTAAGGTCATGTGATTTATCCCTCAATTGATAATTATTAAACCTGGTAACCATGGTCACGAATGACGGCAAATATGAATCAAATGTTTTTATTTATTTTTTTTAATCCAGGTTAATATTTATTAAGCAATACTCTGCTTGGAGTTAAAACACTGCAGAACACGGATTGGTCAGAGAGACTCTGCACTATTATCATAACTTTCACGAAACAGGACATCCTGCACAGACCCAACATTTTTTAATAGTCCCCCTAATGTTAAAAAAAAAATGGCAATCTGCAAAACCACACCTTGGTTGATTAACAAAAAGCTGATGCTCTTCTGTTTGGATGCCAGTGGAACCAAAACCCAGGTGGAGCCAAGTGCAGTAAGAGTTTGAATTGCCTTGAAGATCCTCTGCAGGGTGGCTGGGCTCAGCAGTTTAACGCAGCATCGTTGTGGCTATCACCTAAGAGGAGATGGTACCCCGTCAATGTAGGCAGGCTACATTGACGGGCAGGGTTTAAAATTGGCACCCGCCACTCGCCAAATGCGGGTAAAAATATGTTTTGGCGAGTAAAATAAATAGGTCACACGCCATTGGCAGGCTGCTGAAATATGCCGACTTTGCTAACAGGGGTGGCCAACCCGCGGCTCGCGAGCCGCATGCGGCTCTTTGCCTATCAGTGTGCGGCTCTTCAATCCATTAATTAAAACCATCGGCGTGCAGCTCTTTCAATTTATTGTTATGAGTGCGTGTGGTGTGGAGGGGGGATGGAGAAAGACAGTATGAGAGGGAGAGACTGTGTTTCTGTGTATCTCTGTTCATGGTTATTCATTTGTGTGTGAGATAAATAAATCTGGCTTTGAAAATTGGAAATGCATGGATTTTGATTTTATGTCATTTCGTGTTTGTGTGAGAGAGGGAGTGCGTTTGTAAGCACACGTGTATGATGTGGCTCTTTGTACTACCACAGTGATTTTTGTGGCTCTTGGTCTCTGACTGGTTGGCCACCCTTGCTATATAACTTTCAACATAAATGCCAAACAGTAAGACAGACACAATTTACAGCTACAGCAGATCTACTGATTGCGTTTTGAATTTCAAATTTGTCCCTCGCTGTCCACCGTCATTCAACATTTAAAAATGTATTATGTTGTCTTGGATACCTGGAAAGATGACAACGAAGAAGAAGCAGTAATTAAAAAAACAGAAGAAATTAAAGATGTGGCGACACATTGTGGGTGTGAAACCACAAAAACAGGGACAATTAACAATTAACAATTATCTTCATGCTTTATTCTGTTCAGTGGAAATCTGTTATAGTTAAGGTTGTGATTGGTAACAGTTCAGTGGCCGGTAAAAACACATTTTGGCCAGTAAAATTTCAAACCCTACCTGCCAATGGCAGGTAGGGTTTGAAATTTAAAAAATCTAAAAAATCTAATTTTATACCCTGTTGACGGGGTACCATCTCCAGTGGAATACAAAATCAAGCTAATCTGGTACCAAAAGTGAGTCAACTTTAGTCAAGTTCAGCCGAACCAATCTGTGGAAATGAGGCATAAGAGCATCTTTACAGTTACATTAATAGACCATAGACTTTTAAAATAATGGATGTAGCTACTATTACATCAGGCATCTGTTTGTGGATTATTCAAGTTTAGCATTCAGCTGTTGCCATCTTGTGTTTTTGGAGCCAGAAGTAACCATGTTTGGGCAAGGGGTGGATCTGACTGAGAAGCCAAGTACACTATAGTCAGATGGCCTGTCACTCAATGTGGCCTGCCCCTAAGTTTGCATAACATTGAGCCTTTATAAAATGTAAATGGGTGAGTTATATAAAAATGCACCCCTAGAAATTGTATGTCCACCCATCTCATGAATGGGTAAATTAGCTACAGAGACCAAAAATGCAGAGCCTGTAAACATGTTTATTTTTGCTGTAAAATTGGGTGTTTTAACATGGAGGTCCATGGGGATTGACTGGCTCCAGGAGTCAGCTAAAAGCAACCGTTCAAAGAACTGCAGTTATGGCACTTTTGTGTCTGCTTCATTTTTCAGCCCCGTGGGTTGCCACTCAAAATACTTCAGATTCAGAATACTTTATTAATCCGCGGGGGGAATTAAGTAATGAGTGTTGCCACATAATGCTAATATGCCACCATTTGCTGTGGACTGTAGGCTACCTTTTGCAGCTGTCAGGATGCTTGCAATTTGTTCACAACTAAAGGTGCTCACAGACTCGGGTGTACTATAAGCGGAGCGGACTCCGCGAGGAATGTCCGCAGTCATTCGGGCTTCCATAGTCGAGCAGACTTCCGTGTTGTAGTTTCTTGTAAAAATGTCCGTGAAAAATCCCCGCGATGTGAAAAATACATACTGAGCAGTCTTTTGTGTACACTGGTGCGCGGAGCGGAGTCCACGCGGTCGTAAAATCTGAGCTTTGCGCGCACAGGGCTTGCGGACATCCGCTTTTAGATCGGTTGGACCTCCGCGGAGTCCGCTACGCGTACGTTCCACCTGAGTATGTTTGGGCCTTTAGGTTTCACACTATCAATAGATCAAAATAAGTCATTAACAAAAAAAAAACGAACAAAAAAGAAACCTGCTTCATTACCGGGCCACTAGCAGGCTTCTGTAGACTAACGTTAGCAACCCGTGCTCCTACCCTGCCAGTCTGCACTGATATCAGAGAAGCAGTAACAAGTACAGCAACTTTGCTGATGGACAAAATTTTGGATGTCATATGCCATCAAAGGGGGGTAGCAATGCAACATGGAGGTATGTCAAAATATGGGACTGTCATGAACATATCGGCAGTGACAATGACCAGCTAGCTAGCTAACTAGTTAGCTACCCACATCAGCATACTTTCTTTTGTTATAGGCCTACCTGTCATTGAGAAAAGGACCTTAATACATTGAAAGAACATTAAACTATGATATTGCAATGGTTATGTTTTTTTTTTTCTTTTTTGTTTATTATTGCAGAAAATACATTTATGGGTTTCATTTGTTGCTTATTCAGCCATCTTGTCATTCATTTCTCATAACACTTGGTATAGAGTGTGCCTCTGAAAAACCTCCATTTGCAGGGCCATGCAGCCCTAACACTTCACCCTATTCCTCTGTCCCAACAAGAAGATCAGGACACCATGCACCTAGATGTGACCACGCAAAAGAGAGTGAGGGCTCAGTGATAGGGGCAAGGGGTATATAGGGATTGGGCCTATGTTTGTTTTTATTCAATTTTAAGTATACTTTTATGATAAACTGGGCAATAGTGTTTAAATTGAAAAATACACACACACACACACACACACACACTAACACATTAATTCAATAACTGAGTTGTGTAATCTGCCAGTTTCTGTCATCATTGTTTTCCTCTTGTCCTATTTTCCTTACCTAATATACGCATCTCTTCAGGATGAAATGACATTTTCCCGATGGGGTCGTCTTCAGGTTCTGTATAGCACCTGTTATTTTTAGTCATGTTGCTTCTGTTGTTTGCTACACACTCACACACAGCAGGTCCAATACAGAAAATAACAGCGCTGAACAATTCCACATGTAACACATTTTTGTATGGTTTGCAACACTCACACTTTGTGATGTATTTATTTTCAGTACACAGCACAGCTTACAGACTAGAGACTTACTTTAAAGTGTACTCAGCAACATCTTCAGCACCACAGACAGCCGACATTAAGAAGCTCTGAACTGCATGCTCGTGCCCTCACTCTGAAGTGTTGCTTTGGGAAATGCGTGTAAATTTAAGAAAAACACTCCTAGAGAACACACTGAACTTCTTAGAGTGATCATTTTGAGAATTCAGGGCGTCGCTGTTTTGTGTGTAACTAACAGTTTTTGGATGTCAGTGGAATTCTATAGCACTGTTGCATAAGCTGTAAGATATCAGGCTTGCTACACAGGTTGGTCAAAATCAACTGATGGCATTGGTGTGGTAAGAGTCTGATTCTAATGAAAACAAAAAGACTAAATAACACCTGTGCTACCCAGAGGTGGAAAGAGTACTGAAAATTTGTACTCAAGTACAAGTACTGTTACATTGCTTAAATTGTACTCAATTACAAGTAAAAGTACTGGTGTTTAAAAAATACTTAAGTAAAAATACAAAGTACTCTTCTCAAAAACTACTCAGAGTATTAATTACTTTTAACTGATGGATGTTTTATTGTGTCGTCAATAGCAGGCATTCGATTCGATTCACCTGTATAAAATATCAAAAACAGCTCAACTTATACAGTGAAATTACTGCAATGATATGCCTATTATGAGGCAAGAGTGTAAACACATGGCACACACATGAATACATGGGGCTTGCTGACTCCACAAGAGTCACAGCTTTCCAGTCAGCCCCAATTTATCCAACTGTAATACTGTTTAAGAACCCCAATATGCAGGAATAATGAAATAGAATAGGTGAAATTGCATAAATACCGCACGCAAAATAACCGCGTGGGTTTTGCACAAAACTGCAAGGGATCAGAGTGAAGTGGATGTGTCTGTAAAGGGGTAACGCTTATCATACGAAAACATCTGGTATATTGAAGTAAGAGAACAAGGGACCCCTTGCTTGTGCCCTGTTTTCCATGCTAAACATTAGCCTGAATTTGGAGCACTATTTACCCCCCTTACCGACAAGCTAACATGACATGGTTAATTTTCATGGTTAATGTTTCATATAACATAGCGTCACTCTAGCACAAAATATAGGCCTGCTGAATGTAGGCCTGTGAGTATTAAATGACTACAGATTTAATTTATTGTAATGACGGTGGTTGTCCAAATATTAAGCTAAAACATTTCTAAGAACTGTAGCTTAATTATGCATGTACGCACGCGCACACTTTAGCTAGCTCCATCTTATTTTAATATCAGGCAAACCATTGGCAGTGACAATATCTTTGCAGACTTATCTTAGCCAAACTAATAACCAGTGCTTAATTTGTAAAATTAATAAGTAGGGGAACACTTTGGGCCTCTGAGAGAGCAGTGTTCCCCCACTCCCAAAAGTGGGGGAACATTTTTCTAAGCGGCACCCGAGCCGCCTCACTGCGCGACTCCGAATGGAATAGTTGTGACATCTAGTGTTGTCACAGTACCAAAATTGGGACCCACGGTACAATACCAGTGAAAGTATCACGGTTCTGAGTAGTATCACGATACCACAACGAAAATGAGGCAGATGTGCCTTTTGTCATTTATAAAAAGATAAATCACTTTTCTATAATACATCAATGATATTTCAATGGAATAAACTACTTACTGACTTATTCATACTTCAAAAACAGCATCAATAAGTGATTAACATAGGGGGGATCAAAATAAAATAAATAAATAAAATAAAAATCAACCAGCCACCCTCCTCCCCTGACAAGTCCCTTCATAAATAAAGAACAGTCCCTAAAGTGCGGTGAGGTTTGTAGGCCGTTATCTGCCACAGAGAGAGAAATGTGAACAGCTCATTTCTCCTCTGACACGCCACATACCTGTGTGCCGCCACGGCTCGGTTGTCCAGGTACTACTGGGCAGTCATGACACCAACGAAAGAGGAAATTACTGGACCTAGAGTCGGACTTCTCTGTCGCTGGTGAGCCATTATGTTGCGACGCGGAGGTCACAGGATTTGCGTGGAGCGCATGGACACTCACCCTTGGCTTCTTTGTCTCCAAATCTTCAGTCCATAGATTAGAGCTACTCCGCTGTGTAGGTATGTTACCGCCAGACACCTGTGCCTGCTGCAGCGGAGTTGTCCTTTCCTTACGTCATAGATTAATTGGCGCGGTCGTGATTGGACAGCCTTATTGGCTACAAAGATGCAGATGAAAGGTTTGAATATTAATTCAAATTGTGGGTGTAGTCAGTAGCGACTTATGATTTTAAAAGTAGCGAAGTAGATTACATGGTGTAAATTGTACTCAAGTATAAGTAAAATTACACACTTGAAAAAAAACCTCATAAAAGTACAAGTACCCAAAAATCTACTTAATTACAGTAATGTGAGTATTTGTAATTCGTTACTTCCACCCCTCGTGCTACCCCTTAAGTGTCATTTTGTCCAGAAAAGTGCTGTTATATCAAATAACTAATTACAGCTGAAGCCAGTAACATATTGATTAAGCAGAGAGAAAATGTGTGTCTCATAAATGTGTCATGGTTGCACTGTTCAGATCAACACACACAGTTGCCACAGCTGTCTTGGTTTCACACATTCACATGGTGCTAAAATCAGTTCACCATGTGGTTCCCATTAGACAGGAAATCAGAGATGTTAATTGTTTTTAATGTCATGGTGTGATGGGAATAAAAACACTGAAATGTAATGTGTGGCAATAGGTTTAGTTTATTCTTACAGCAATATCTGGCTGGATCTTACAGACTGTGTAGGAAAGGTAAGAAGTTACTCAGGATGTGGATCGGTCACAATCAAGTATGAGAACTTTTGTATCATAAAAAACAAACACCAAGCCCTTCAAGTTTTTTTTAAAGTTGCTGCTACATACAGTATGTGCTCCTGTCTGAACATCACTGCTGAGAAACTGTCATTGTTCATTACAGTCTTTTCTTTGCTCTGTGTTATGTCTATCTGTAACTCTGTGTTCTGCTCTCTCACCTGAACTCCCCAGTCACCTCAGCTCATAATACAAAATCAACACAGTCAGGCTCTGCTTGCCACACTATAGCCACACAGTACTCACTGAAGAATCCGACATGTCACATTCATCCATTCTCTCTGCTAAATTATATAGTACCTGAAAATGCATTCAATTTCAACTCAGTATTGTCTTCTTTTGTGAACATGGATATAAAATGTCCATGAAGTTAATTTACTTTGCATCATCCTTCAGTGTCATGTGAGTGTTAAGACTCATGTAGCCACATCGTCTCCTACCATTGCAAAATATGTAGCACTTTTTTTTTGGTGAAGACAATGCTGCAAATGTAATATTTTGTGGGACATGAAATAAACAGCAAAAAAAAGTAAATGTATTGCAACCAGCTGTGAAAATGTTGTGACAGCTGGTATTGTTTCTTGAGCTGAGATCAAAATTAAGGTTGAGTTCAAATATGGGTGTGGTCCGAGCTAGCCGGCTGAAAGTAGGGGTCACAGATTGCTGTATTATAGCTGATCCCATTGCAAGGTGTTTTCGAACTAGATGTGAGATATGACTTTGTTCATCTATAGCAAATGAAAATTGTTGTTTAAGGACATGAACAATAGCTAGCCTAATAGTCTATCTATCTGTGTTTTGGGAATGAGTGAGCATTCAAAAACAATTTTACAAGTTTAAAAATGATGGGGAAATTCAGAAATTATGCTTTTTAATAACCTGTTCTAATGTCGGTTGATTTGTGTGATGTGTGCTCCAATTGACCTATGGCTAACAGTCCAGGAAATCTAGCTCATTTTGGACCCCAAAATCAGACTAATTGTAAGAGATTTTTTTTCACCCTACATCATTTCTATGAGGTGTCCAGAACAACATACTAAAAGTCCTAAGAAATCCTAGTTGCGGAAATATGTAGCACAGTCCATAGGGACTTGGGCTGGGAACCAGAGGGTTGCCTGTTCAAGTCCCCGTCCGGACCAAATATGAAGCGTGGACTGGTGGCTGGAGAGGTGCCAGTTCACTCCCTGGGCACTGCCGAGGTGCCCTTGAGCAAGGCACCGAAACCCCCAACCGTTCGGGGCACCTGACCAAGGCAGCCCCCTCACTCTGGCATCTCTCCACTTTGTGCATGTATAGGTCCTGTTTGTGCATGTGTGTGTCTTTCAGACCTGTGTATTAATGACAAAAAAGAGTGAAAAAATTGAATTTCCCCTCAGGGGGATTAATAAAAGTATATAAAATTAAATTTAAAAAATTAAATTAAAATGTGTGCCAATATGGCCGTACAACAATACACCCAAATGGGCTTGTCTTTTTTCTTTTACTCCTATCACAATGAAACTTTCCAGAATGAAAGTAAACATTAAAAGTAACATTTTTTGTATTACAAGTTTTTTTAAAAATGAATTTGAATATGCAAATGAGCTCAAAACTCATTAAAATATAGCCTAAAATACACCCCAATAGGCTAATTTTTCCCTTAACTCTCATCACAATGACACTTAACACAATGAAAGTATACATGAAAAGTAACAATTTTTGTATTACAAGTTTCTTCGGAAATGAATTTTAAATATGCAAATGAGCTGTGTAAAATATGTCAGGCTATGACCCCCCTGCCCCCACCCCCGCAGACAACATTCCAAATATACAGTGGTGGAAAAAAGTTTTCGGACACCCCATGCATTTGTGAAATATTGCATTAAGAATCACTCTTAGGTCTTTAAGTGCAATTTCTTTTAGTACAGTCACAGCCAAAATACTAAATAAATCCTAAAAAAGCCATTAAAAACTTAAAATTGATTGGTTCCATAAAAATACATAAGAAATTTTGAGTATTGGGTCATTTTGGTACCAGTGATGAAGGCCGTTCTTTTTATTAAAAGACACAATTTTTCGTGTCTACATAAAGCCAGCACATTTGAAAGTTCTTCAGACACAAAGATGGCTAAAACAAGGAACCTAACGCAGGAAACACGCTTGAAGATAAAGATTCTCAGCCAGGAAGGGTACAGCTGCCGCCAGATAGCCAGGAAGTGCAGATGCAGTCCTTCAGCAGTTGGATACGCTCTGCAGAAATACAGACGAACCAACAGCTTGGAAGACAAACCAAGATCTGGGCGTCCAAGAGTTTCTTCAGCAAGAAATGGCCGCATCCTGATCCGCATGTGCAGGCAAAACCGCCGAATGACATCACAGGAGCTTCAGCAGCAGTGGTCAAACCAAACTGGTGTCCAGTGTTCCACCCGCACTGTACATGGCTGACTTTTAGATCATGGCGTAAGGTCCTACAAGGCTATCAAGAAGCCCCTGATCAATGAGGGACAGAGGTTAGCCTGGCGTCGTTGGGCCCAGGCACACAAAAACTGGACAGCCAGGAATTGGAAGAAGATTTTGTGGTCAGATGAGTCCAGTTTCCAGCTTTATCTTCCTCCTACTAATGTGAGGGTACGCAGAAGGCCAGGCGAGCATTATCTCCAGCATGTACAGTACCTACTGTCAAGCATGGTGGAGGCAGTATCATGGTTTGGGGATGCATGAGTGCTGCTGGTGTTGGTCATCTCACTGTCTGTGATGGCACATTGAACTCTACCAAGTATTGTACCATTCTCCAAACCCACATGCTCCCTTCTGCGCGTGCACTGTTCCGTTGAGGTAAAAACTGGATGTTTCAACAAGATAATGCCCCTTGCCACACATCCAAGGCCAGTAGAACTTGGCTGCAGGAGCACAGTAAAGAATTAAAAGCAGTAATTCAAGAAGAATGGGACAAGATTACCCCTCAACAGTGTGAAAGGCTCGTGGGGAACATGCCAGCCAGGATTAGAGCTCTACTATGTGCCAATGGCAGGACTACTAAATATTAATTTGATGATGTGATGGTTTATTTATTTTTTGTTCAGTTTTGAACTCATTCTCTGTTATTTGTTGACTTTGATACCGACAATGTTGAGAACTGACATAATGAAACTGTCAAGAATTTAGTTTTGTTAGTTTTTCTTGTAAACAATAAACAAAAAAATATAATTTGTATTTGTTTGTATCTGTCTAATGCAGCCACACCTTTGAAAACACAAAAAAGATTTTTCCACAAATATTTCATGATAATATTTGAGATTGTGTAAAATTTTAAGGGTGTCCGAAAACTTTTTTCCACCACTGTAGAATAAATCACATACGATAATGTGGTGATAACATTTTGTGCTGGTAAATTTACAGATTGTTTGCAAGATATTGTTGGTTAAGATTAGACATTGTTGCTAAAGATAGGCTAACAATTGCAGGCAGTGCAATGATTAACTCGTACACAGCACGTCTAGCTGAAAAACCAGACAGAGCTGACAGACACACATTCACCAATAGCAGACAGCACAATGCAGAATGCACTTTGCACCAATTTGGCTATACACAATAGCAGATAGCATCCCTGAACAGCGAGTATCATAGGGGAAAATAACAAACTGAATCAAAGTGGGAAACCTAGCCAAGTGGGGGAAAATTCAACTCCAATAATCAATCAATTCAATCAATCAATTTTATTTATAAAGCCCAATATCACAAATCACAGTTTGCCTCACAGGGCTTTACAGCATACGACATCCCTCTGTCCTTATGACCCTCGCAGCGGATAAGGAAAAACTCCCCCCAAAAAAAACCCTTTAACAGGGAAAAAAATGGTAGAAACCTCAGGAAGAGCAACTGAGGAGGGATCCCTCTTCCAGGATGGACAGACGTGCAATAGATGTCGTACAGAACAGATCAGCATAATAAATTAACAGTAATCCGTATGACACAATGAGACAGAGAGAGAGAGAGAGAGAGAGAGAGAGAGATGTGACAGTAGCTTTATTGAAAGTAATAATATTATAGTTATAGTTCTGGCTACTGTGGTACAATATGTTGAAAGTATATATTAATATCTGGCAGTATACATGTGTGACAATAGTCATATGTGTATAATAACAGTAGAAGTATGACTAATGACTAATGATGGCAGCAGCAGGAGGCATCCGGCAGGACCACGGCAGCAGCACAACCACACACGTCACGCTGTCCAGGCACCGCTGCGATATGAGTTAATCTGAGAGACAGTGGAGCACAAAGGCTCCGGAGAAGAAGCCGAGTTAGTGACATCCAGAATGGCCGAGTTAGCAAGATGCAGTAATAGAATACAAGAGAGAGAGAGAGAGAGAGAGAGAGAGAGAAGGAGAGAAGGTGCCCGGTGTATTATAGGGGGGTCCTCCGGCAGACTAGGCCTAAGTCAGCCTAACTAGGGGCTGGTACAGGGAAAACCTGAGCCAACCCTAACTATAGGCTTTATCAAAGAGGAAACTCTTAAGTCTAGTCTTAAATGTGGAGACGGTGTCTGCCTCCCGGACCGTAACAGGAAGATGATTCCACAGGAGAGGAGCCTGATAGCTGAAGGCTCTGGCTCCTGATCTACTTTTGGAGACTTTAGGGACCACGAGGAACCCTGCGTTCTCAGAGCGCAGTGTTGTGGTGGGATAATATGGCACTATGAGCTCTCTAAGATATGACGGAGCTTGACCATTTAGAGCTTTATAAGTTAACAGTAGTTTTTTAAATTCAGTTCTGGATTTTACAGGGAGCCAATGCAGAGAAGCTAAAACAAGAGAAATATGATCTCGTTTCTTAGTTCCTGTAAGTACACATGCTGCTGCATTCTGAATTAGCTGGAGTGTTTTTAAGGACTTACTAAAGCTACCTGATAATAGAGAGTTACAGTAATCCAGCCTTGAGGTAACAAAAGCGTGGACCAATTTTTCTGCATCTTTTCGGGTCAGGATAGGCCTAATTTTCGCAATATTACGCAGATGAAAAAATGCAGTCCGTGAGGTTTGTTTTAAATGAGAATTAAAAGACAAATCTTGATCAAATATTACTCCGAGGTTTCTTACGGTAGTGGTAGAGGCCAGAGCAATGCCATCTAGAGAAACTATGTCATCAGATAAAGAGTCTCTGAGTTGTTTGGGGCCAAGAACAATAACTTCAGTTTTGTCTGAATTTAACATCAGGAAATTGGTGCTCATCCAAGTTTTTATGTCCTTAAGGCAGTTATGGAGTTTAGTTAATTGATTACTTTCTTCTGGCTTCATCGATAAATACAACTGAGTATCATCCGCATAACAATGGAAATTTATAGAGTGATTTCTAATGATGTTACCTAAAGGAAGCATATATAGAGTAAATAGGCTAGCACTAGCAAATTCAATTCATCTTGTTGCCAGACAAACACTGTTTATTTCTCCAGAAACCCAAACTCAACTTCTTTATTAATTCACACTACCTCTTTTTGTAACTATAAACAAGTGTTTCGGACCAGGGTTACACTTTGGGCTTCAACCCTTGTTTGGCTATGCACTGTGTATGAGAAGTAGCTAGCACCTGCAAAATCTATTCACACTGTTGGCAGGACACCACTCTTCATCTCTCCAGAAACTCAATCTGGACATTTTAAGTTACCAATTCTTTTCTAAATTTTTGGCCCCAAACCAAAACTGGCGTGAATCGAAGTTGGTTAGTGACATTTCCAGGAGAAAGAGTGCACACTGAATGCCGCCGTAACTACTGTAAAGCAGAAAATATTGTATGTGATAATGTTATACCATCTTTGCAACAACCAGTGCGACTTATAAATTTCCGCTCTGAACAAAACTTCAATTTTTGAGAGCATAGAAGCCAGTCCAAAAGTTGCATTGCCGTCACCCATTGGCAGTAGGATGGTTGGATGAAGATTTTACAGATGTATTCGTCATACATATGAATGGTGTTTTTGAGGTAATTCTATGAAATCACAATATTTTGATGAAATGGTTCATGAAAGTCTTATCGGTGTGTTTGATATCATAATGAAAAACATCTTAAATATAATACATTTTGTGGAAAAACAAAAAACAATTTTCATGATATGCAAATTAGGACATATTCAATTAGTGTTGAGCTAATTTGCATATTCAAACTCATTTCCAAAGAAACTTGTAATACAAAAATTGTTACTTTTCATGTATACTTTCATTGTGTTAAGTTTCATTGTGATAAGAGTTAAGGGAAAAATTAGCCTATTGGGGTGTATTTTTGGCCATATTTTAATGAGTTTTGAGTTCATTTGCATATTCAAATTCATTTTAAAAAAAACTTGCAATACAAAAAAATGTTACTTTTCATGTTTACTTTTATTCTGGAAAGTTTCACTGTGATATTAGTAAAAGAAAAAAAATACGCCCATTTGGGTGTATTGTTGTATGGCCTCTTGGCACACATCTAGGATTGATGAGAATTAAACATATTTCCGCAACGAGGATTTCTTAGGACTTTTAGTATGTCGTTCTGGACACCTCATAGAAATGATAAATGGTCTCTTACAATTAGTCTGTCGTAAAAGGCTATTTTGCCTGGACTATAAGTCCCGCCCTCAAACGCGAGGAGCCAATCACAGTGCGTATAGCCATTCCCATACACTCGACATTCTCTGTCTGGACGTTCATTGAAATGCATTACAGAATGTCAGTTTTGTTCGGTTTTATGAGCTTTTTCTGATAATTGAAGTTTAAAAATGGTCAAATGGTCAAATGGGGTACATGCAACTCCGACACAAGGTATCCTGAGAGGCTGGGCGATGAGGTCTATTTTTTACCCTTTCCTAAACCACATCTCAACCGAGAAAAGTGTCTCCTTTGGATAAAGTTGTGTGGTAACGTTAGACCACAACATCAACTCAACGTGAATAAGATTAACAAGGATGTCTACATCTGTTTTAAGGTAAGTCAACATCGTGTTTGAGGCAACATATTGTCACTTTGCTGGAAAGAAATATAAAGTTATCTTTAACATCTCTAGCTAACGTTAGCTAAAGTTAGCCTAATGTTAGCTCCTAGCTGCGTTGTTCATCATGTCACCTTGTTTGCTGGGAGTTCATTAGCCTATTTTGTTGTAGTTTTTGTACTTTAGTGATCGTACACCATTGTTAGCTGTTGTCCAAAGGGCTCTAGTTAAGCTAACGTTAACTTCTGGAGCTTAGCTTCATTAACTTATCTGTAATCGCAGAGATAACAAAGGTTGGCAAACGTTATGCTGAATGATTCAGTGTAAATGCTGCAGCACCAAACTAACGGAGAGACACTCTTGGTAAAGATGGTAAAAATGCCGTTATCCTTTTCTCTTATTCTGGGCCAAAAACCTTAACTTCAGTGGCACTTTAACTTGTTGTCTTTGATGGTGACAGCAACGAGATGCAGTTCACAAGCGTACACTGTGATCTGTAAATTCTGGCTTGTAATTTAAGCTTTTCATTGACCTTCTTAACGATAAAATGATTAATATATCCCTCCAATGTGTAGTTTAGGCCCTTTTGTTTACTTCTCAATGACATCTGATCGTTATGTCCCCAAAAATCATCAACTGCCTCCTGCGAAATGCCGTGTACTGTGACACCTGCCATAGCGCCAGTCACTGAATGTTGATAGTTTGTCCAAGTGAGTGGAGGGGGGCGTGGCTTAGCCATAGGTCAATTGGTAGCGTCAATGAGGTGGGTGCACTGCTAGGTAGACGGGTTGGATAAACTCTCCAATGGATTTCGATGGGGATTTTCTGGCTGATAGGTGGGTATACTGTAGAAAGCCAGAAAAAGAGGTGGGTACACCACTACTCCACTGGCTCCAAGGCATCATTTCTGTGGTGGCACATCTGCCAACTAAACACACTGTCACTGACAGTAGAAGCAGAGCTGTTTGGGTTGGTCATGATCCGCAACCATGAACTGTGGGAAGAGCAGAGGCTTGTGGATTTCCCTCTTTGTTTCGAGCTTTGTAGTTGGAGCAGCTGATAACAGCTCAGCCCAGCCAAGAAGTCTGTTACAACTGGACTAAATTTCATTGAAAAGTTTGTGTTTTACATTATAGCCTTTATTTCATGTATTTGAGTTGTGTTTTTTAATTTACATATAAAAGGTTCCACAGCATCTCCAAAACATAGTATATTTACATAAAAGTGCTTAATAATTAAAATCTTTTACATCCATGACAGTATTATACATACATGTGTTTACAAGTGGGATGCCACTGCAGAAATGGTGGCTTGTATGCTTCCACCTACAAGCTGGATTTGTCCGTAGAGCCATTAAGCAAGAACCACTTTTTTTTTTTTACCCTAATTATGTAGAGGAATGTGTAAGATCCCCTCCAGACATAATTTACCAGTATGAAAATACTGCTTGGAATAATAATTTGTACCTGATGTGATTTTTCTACAATAAAAAAATATCAAGAACCTTATCAAAAATACTTGAAATTACATTCTCTCCCTTTTTGTCATTGAAAAATCCAGAATCTATGAATAAACAAATGTAACCGATTTCAAGGCTTCTTTTCAGTCTCAGTGTATGTGCACCAGAGCCTTTAAGTTTACCACACTTATGTACATAAATTGCATTTTGAACCATGACTGGCTTCACATCTTACACTTCTTAAACTCAGATTTGAGTACAGAGACTTTCCTCCTTCAGCACATTAAGATGAAAACATCCTTCTAATGCCGAACTAGTCTGCACATACATGATTCTGCACAGTGAAGGTCAAACATCCAAGAGAATTAACAATAAACTGGCAACTAAAATGGCGATGGTTAAGGTTAGGTCAGAATAATGTTATATTTGACATATTATTTGACCGGGCGGCACGATGGTGTGGTGGTTAGCACTCTCACCTCACAGCAAGAGGGTTACTGGTTCGATCCCGGGCGTGGGAGCCCTTCTGTGCGGAGTTTGCATGTTCTCAGCATGTGTCAGCGTGGGTTCTCTCCGGGCACTCCGGCTTCCTCCCACAGTCCAAAGACATGCAGATTGGGGACTAGGTTAATTGGAGACTCTAAATTGTCCATAGGTGTGAATGTGAGTGTGAATGGTTGTCTGTCTCTATGTGTCAGCCCTGCGATAGTCTGGCGACCTGTCCAGGGTGTACCCTGCCTCTTGCCCGATGTCAGCTGGGATAGGCTCCAGCCCCCCCGCGACCCTCAAGAGGATGAAGCGGTTAGAAGATGAATGAATGAATGAATATTATTTGACCATAAGTGCTGTATGAGACAAAACAAAACCAAGGTTGTTGGTGTCCCACACTTAAGTTCTGATCAGACCGAGTGCATTTTGCAGGTTGCTGCTTGTAAGGCAACCACAGAATCCTGTGCTTAACCTTAGCTTAACTGCCATTTTGCTAGGAGTAGGATCAGTACCTTAAAATCTGCATAAAATATGGGCAGGTGGATGGCACTTGAGGACTGGACACAGGAAAACGGACATTGTTTGGGGTACTCGAGTAGCCTGGAAATCCAGACCCAAATCTAGAAAGATTTAGGGTCTGGCTATGAGTAATGCAAATGGCCCAACTCAAGGGGCGGCACCAAGCATGCATTTGAAAATATCACTGCACACAATTAAATAACACTACAACCAATCAGAATAATACACGGGGTGACGTATCCAGAGTGCTACCATAATTCACATCCGTAGTCATCTTGCAATGTTTACTGACTGATTCCGGACTTCGTTGTCGCAGTGCTGTCGTCATCTGTTTAACTCGTCTCTGGCCTGCCTATATCAGATACACCGATGTGATTGGTGCAGCTCGGTTCCAACGGCATGGGTAATGAGCATCATTACTGATTACCAGAGTGACTCGCTGAGCAAATTCAAATTGTGCTCTCGCAAGAACTCTGGATTTCCAGGGTAGTACTCGAGAGCCTCAGAAAAATAATTCACAGGAAGTACAACCAGCTGGTCCAGGAGCCTCGTCTGGATGATGGTCAGTTCAAGGCTTATTTTAGGATGAGTCAGGGACAGTTTGACAGTCTGCTGTCAACTGTCTGGCCTAATTATGGTTGGTAAAATGATAGGAAGTAGTTGAGGCTACAGGCTCTTCAGATATATCTTGCAGGTTGCCCAGAGTGACGATGAAAGTGAGCTAACGTTGGCTTAAAAGACCAGTCTGTTGGATTTAGGGGGCTATATTGGCAGAAATGGCATACAATAAGTCTTTGTCCTTCAGGGCATAATCACCTGAGAGTAAAAATCCTTGTGTTTCCTTACCTTAGAATGAGCCATTTATATTTACATAGGGAGCAGGTCCTTGTTTACAAAAATTGCCATGTTGCATCGCCATATTTCTACAGTAGCCCAGACTGGACAAACCAAACACTGGCGCTAGATAGGGCCATTCAGGTTTTCGCGCCAGCCACCATATTTAGAAGCCTGCAACAAGCAGTGTGGGGAAAAACACTGATTTGTAACATGAAACAGCTTTATTCAGTGTTTTTACAGGTTTAAGATTCTTGGTCTGTTTGTTTTGCAGAGGAAGAGTCCTCATTTCAGCTCCCAGTAAAAACCTTGTGAATGTCTGAATCAGGATAAAGGTAAACACAATGTGGTGGGCAAACCACCCATCTCCAACATGGCAACAATGCTGGAGATTTACTGATTTGTAATGCGATATTGCTTTATGAGTGTTTTTACTTGTTTTAATCATCTGGTCTGTTTGTTTTGGAGAGGAGGAGACCTCTGTTGATAATTCAGCTCCAGCTAAAATCCTCCTGAATAACACTCAAGGAATTCTAGGCAGAAGAAGGTTCAGCTGGTTGCTGTCTGCAGTCCTCACTGCTTGACGCCACTAGATCCCCCTAACACACTTACACACTTTACCTTTGACCCAAACCATGTACCTTACCACTTGTGCCTCTCAATTTATCCGACTGGACAATGAAAAAAAAAAAGACACACACAAATGATGTCTGCCGCTTTTCAATCTGAGTTAAAGTTTTATTAAATCGAGGTGTTCAGGGTACTCCTGCAAAAATGCAAGGCCCATAGTGTGGAAAAAGGTGAGGCACTCAGCCACGCAAGCTCATCAAGCAAAATCCTTCATTCTCACTGGGTGTGGTCACATGATAGCTTCTCATTCAGAATGAAATAAATCTGAATGAAATTAAAAGTTTTTCCAGGTAGTTTACATGGGAAATATTCATTCCAAATGAGGGTTTACACGGGAGATCAGTTTAATCGCCTTTTAGTTGCCTGTATTCGGTTCCATGCAAGGTTTGGGGCAGGGAAGATTTGTGATTGGACAGGGGATGTTACGTGTTCACGTTTACCGGAAGAAAACACTGTAGTCCTCGTTCTGGATAACAAGGTGCTTGGCAACGCCATTCTTAGTGCCTTTTTAGGGCTTGTTTTGCTTACATTCTTGAAGCAGCAGTACGACAACCTTGTTCTGCTAATGTTTTGACTGTTGAGGAGGAGAAGGGAGGCAGAAGACCGTGCTGTGGCGAATGGAAACCAGCGAGTGCAACGAGTCCGGCTGCTCCATCTCAGCCCATTGCTATGCACGCTATATACGTCATCATGCCAGAAGGGCAAGGAAACAAGCATGCACAGAAAGACCAGAATGAATTTAAAGAGGAATGAGTGTACACAAGTGCGAGAAATTCTTTCCTTCGGAATTAGAAACAGAATATTCCAGCCCCTTACATCGGAATGAATTTTCAATCGTGTTGGACATTTTCATTCCGAATTAGGTGTTTACAAGATCACTTTTAATAAATGAACTTTCATTCTGAATGAAAAGGGAATTAAACTGTCCATGTAAACGTACTCACTGAAAGCAAAAACCTGCCCCAGGCTGCTAAAACTTACTCTGTCTGATCAGGGCCTTATCCTCGAAAATGTTAGGAGACAAAGTAAAATACTTTTCCAAGAAGTGTGTCATTGAAGCCTAAAATATACACTTATGAAAGAAATGATGAAACGACTTAACATCTACACACAATAGAGAAGAAGACACTAGTTTTTACTTTGAAGAATGACTATGCCTTAAAGAGTCACTCTTCATACAGACACGGCATGATGTTTTTACTTTGCTGATTTGGTAAAAAACAAAAGTATTTTCCCAGACATGCAAAAATCCACATAGAAATATATACTAGATGGTGTGTTATATTGTGTTGTTCTGGGAATATATATTTTTTGCCATTCTTTCTTTTTACGTAACATACTTGGATTTTCATAACTTGTGAGGTTTTCACCCTGAAGAATTTTATCTCTCTTTCTGTCTGAAAGTGCTGTTTGACTGACTCGGGGTGAGATAAAGGGGAGAGCCTCAGGGACTTGGTGTCAGATGATCCAAAAATGCTAGAGATCAAGCTACCATGGATGCGTCTGCATTTGTGTGTGACCTGGGGAAGTGGTGAGCTGGGTGGAGGTCAAAGGTTATCTGGGGTCAAAAGAATTGCTTGTCTGTTCTTTTTTTTTTGTCTAGATGTCAGTCTGAGTCGCTCTCCTCTGGTCTGTCTTGGTGACTGTTTATCTGCCCTCGTACCCATCTGGCTAGAGTGAGAGAGCAAGAGGGGCCAAAGTGTGTGTGGCAGCAGGAAGTTTGACAGTGAGAGAGAGAGTGTGTGTGTGTGTGTGTGTGTGCGCGCGTGTGTGTGTGTGTGTGTGTGTGTGTGTGTTCTTGGCAACTGTAAATAAGTGTGAGCACATTTCCATAGAGCTGAAAATATAATGCTGCATCAGACCCAACTGTCAGCTTTCTCTTGACATTGAGAGGAGAGGGGAGATGGGAGGACAGAGGAAAGGAGAGGGGAGAGGTTAGAGAGGAAGAGAGGAGGCAAGAGAGGTGAGGGAGACAGGAGAGAGGAAAGGAGAGGCAGGAGCAAGGGGAGGAGAGAAGCAAAGAGAAAGAGAAGAGGAGAGAAGAGCGCACACACACACACACACACACACACACACACACACTTTGTTTGCTATGCGGTGACCTGCTGCAGACAATTATGTCTCCTTCGCTCTGCCACAATCAGATTACTGCTGGAGGACAAGGCCTCTGGACCTGCTGCTGTGAGGGAAATGAACACACACACCCACAAGTACACACACTCTCTCTACCTCTGTCTCTCTCACACACGCACATTCCATCATACACACATACACTCAAACTGGCGTAAATGCTTAACAGGAAATGCTGCGAATGAGTTAACAGATTTATAAAAAATAATTTCAAAGAAACAGAAAAATATGATTAAAACACGTCGTGAGAAAATTACTCTTCTGGCATGAATATGAAATAGCGTGATTATAAAACACCACAATCCCCCTTCTTTATGCAGCACTTGTTGGATATTTTGAAAATAAGAAAGACTGCAGATAAGAGGATGCAGATATGGTGTATAAAGCAGCTTTGAAGTTATTGGTATATGTCAATGAAATAAATGTAGTAAATAAATTCAACAGGACAATGCTAGGACAAGACTACATGGCATTTTTGTATTTTGAAATGGTCGCTGTGTCAGATTAGGTGATCAGCGTTTTTACTGCAACTTGGCTGAGAGACCTGGCAGACTGCACGTTGTACCCTGACTAGTCATTGCTTGCTGTATTCTACATCTTGTGTGATGTACATGGACAATAAGTAGTAAGATAATTCACTAAACAAAGTCCGTGGACTTACTCTACTGGACGGCACCAACAGAGGCTGTTTGCACATGTAAAGATGGTTTTATGAATGGAACTATTCATATTCATGTGACAGTGAAGGTGGTCTTTTTCCTTCCCAGTCAATAGAAAGAGGGTATAATGTGCACAGGACTGATTAATTTGGTATACTGTAATGCTGCTGACACGAGGGTGACAGTCAAATTGTTACAGCTTCACTGAAATGAAATAAAACATGACTGCACTTCTGCTCTGCTGTTTTCTTATTTGTGCATAGAAGAGGGCTCCTGTGCTCCTGTGAGCCAACATCTAATGACAAAGTAGTCAAGAGAAAGCAAAGAAATTTCCACATCATCATCTTTTTGTCAGGCTATCAGATGCATGGGTGGGTTTTATTCCACTATGACACAATAAAACAAACAACAGATAAGCCTATTTTTATGCTCATTCTCATTCCTAATGTCTCTTATCTGTCGGCGAGCTATTACTGTCCTGATTTCATGTGACGCAAACAGGCACACAATGAAAGGCATTACAGTTGCCACATGTGAGTAACCAAATGTACGTAACGACGATCAATCATCAATAAAAATAGCTAAACAACATTATTTACCAGGAAGGTCTAATGATAACTAGAATTATTAATTGCAGTTGTATGCCTTCGCACCCCAGCAAGTTTCTGTTACAGTTTTACCAATTCGGTATCTGACCAAATGTCTACCCTTCTGTTCCTGAGGTGTGCTTTTGATTACTGGGCAAAAAATTATTTTATGCAGAACATGATGATGTCACAGTAAGTTGACCTTTGGCTTTTTATATATAAGATATCATCGTTTCAACATTTTATCTTATTAGCTTCAGCTATTTTGAGATATGGTGCTCATGAGAATGAGAAAGAGGGATGGACGGAGGGAAGGAGGGATGGACAGATGGGTGGACAACCTGAAAATATTTTGCCATTATACCACAGGTGTTGCCGGTGTGGAGACATAAAATCTGTGCCTTTGTGAGATCACACTGACCTTAACCTTTGACCTACAAGCACCAGATTCTAATCAATTTATTCTTCACTTCAACTGGAGGTTTGTGTCAAATTCCCTCAAGGTGTTCTTGAAATATCACGTTCATGAGAATAGGACGGACACACATACAGACAGACAGATGGACAGACAGATATATACTTGCTCAGATATCAGCATCAGCCAGCATCTTCATGTATTGACAAACCTTCAGCTGTCCTTGAAATACACAGTTGAGTTTTCTTTTTGCTTATTTAGAGTTGAAACAATTACTTATTAAATCAATTAGTTTATCAACATAGAACCAGCCAACAGTTTGATTGGTCACTGAAATCATTTATCTAGCAAATATGTCAAATGTCACGTAAATCTTTAATTTCCTCTAGTGAAAATGCTTTCACTGGAAATATGATTTGTTACAGACTCATTAGAGCCCCTTCAATTTACAAGAATAGTTTGACATTTTAGAAAATACCCTTATTCACTTTGTTGCCGAAATTTATAGGAGCAGGTTTCCTCACCAATGAAATGATAAAAAATTTAAAGAAAAAATTTGCTTTGCTACAAAAGGCAACCACGCATCACTAATCATTAGCAAACACTGTTCTGTCTCTATTTCATTATTTTACATATATTAAAAATTAGTAAACTATAATGTAATATGAGTGTTACATAGGCTATATCACTGTTGATTGTTAAGAGTTTTTGTAATGTGTTAGTATGTCATGAAAAAGTCATATGCTGGCACTCAGTCATCAAAACTTTTAGAACCCCCCTTAAGATTTTTGTTTCAAAATAATCTGAAATGGTCAGTTTAGCTGTTAAGTTTATAAAACTTTCTCCTGGGGGAAATCCACCTCAGACAGGTTGGGTTGCAGAAGGTGTCCACTAAAAATGGAAAAAAAAAAAAAAAAAACCCTTTATATTGGTGTTTCATGTTCATTGTTGTGGAGTAGGGTAGTGGCTGAAGTCAGCTCCTTATGTCACTTTAGAAATGCAGATAGGATACGTATGAAACGTAAGCCAACATTTTCTTCAGGCGATTGAGCAGGGCTGCTGGCTGTAGCTTCATTTTTATGTTACTGATCTTCTCATTACCTCCGAGGATGTTAAAACTCTTTCTCCACTTAAACCAAGTAGTTTTACTTGCCTAAGCCAAAGCAAACATCAAACATAAAACAGCAGAAAAAAACATGTACGTGTGCTTTCAGAAGGTAACGTCTCTATGCAAACATATTTTGTTGTTTAGTTTGGAGGAGTTAGAGTCTGCGAACCACAGCCTCCTGAAGTAAAACCAGACCGTGACAACTCTTAGCGGTGGATCACTCGGCTCGTGTGTCGATGGAGAACACAGCTAGCTGCAATAAGTAATATGCAGGACACACTTATCATCAATACTTGAAACACACCTTGCGGCCTGTCTGAGGGACACTTGGCCAACCATTTCCGTGGTTGGGGCTGTCACAGGTACCTGATGCCTTCGTCCCCCTAAGTGCAGAACAGTTGGCGGGATGCCCGTTGCATCAGTGCTGCCCCCGCTCCAGTGACAGAGACAGTGAGATATAAAAACAGTGACAGAGACTGTGAGATACAAAAACACAAAGAGAGACACCTCTTTGTGTTTTTGTTGAAAGCTGCTCCTGGGAAGTAAGATGACTCCAGTTTTTTCCACCATAATTAAGAGTAAAAATGCTGTCTTATATTTATGCCAATACAGTATTTGGCAGTTAAATTGAACTAAAAGAGAAAAAAAAAATGTGACAACAGAAAGCTGAGAGAAAAAGGGAATGTAGAAGAAAGGAAGTGCCACTGAGACTGGTCTGAACAGAGGGGGAGAGGACAGCAAGTCAGACACAGGCAGCAGAGGGATGTTGGAGAGAGGAAGATGTGCAAAAGAGGACGGACAGGAAGGAGAATCAAGCGGCGGGAAAGCGAAACATAAAGAGAAGAAATGTCAGATGAAGGGGGGAAAAGAAGAAGAGGAGAAGAAGAGAGTGTGAGCAGGAGGAAGGAGGGATCTGGAAGAAGAGGGGAGATGATGTTGATGTTTGCTTGTTATTCCAGCTCTAATTTTCCCCCTGGAGCTCATTAGAGTCTGGAGAGAAACGAACCACAAAACCTTAAAAACCAACAGAGTGGAGAGGAGAGAGAGAGAGAGAGAGAGAGAGAGAGAGAGGGAGGGAGGATATGCATCCAAAGGAAATAAAACATAAACAAATGGAAAAGGAGGAAAGAGAGAGAAAAAGGGACAGGGGAGGCAAAGAAACAAGGAGCCCTAATCGATTAGATTTAGGGAGAATAAGATAAAGAGAAACAGAAGAGATTATAGTATAGAGGAGACAATAACAAGAGAGACACATATAGCGAACACCACCCACCATTACACACCAACACACCTGGGGCTGTGTGTGCTTCTGTTTGCTCTCAGAAGTTATGCCAGCTTCCACAAAATAAACTGCCAGGCCAGGCTTAAAGGAGGTTTAAGAAAAATAAAAGTACCATTTAAATTTTATTGATTTCATCAGAGCAAATAAATAAGAAAACAGTAGATAAATTGATTTGATTGATAATAATAATAATAATAATAATAATAATCATAATAATAATAATAATAATAAATAAAATACCTTTTTAGCGGTAGGTTTTTTATATAAGTAGTAGTCTCAGCTTTTTCGCCACAACTTGGTTTGACCCAAAACAAAAACAAGAAGCATGTTTTTAATCAGAAGAGCAGAACGGCAGCCTCAGATTTCCACACACAATCACTAGTAAGTTTCTCTTAGAATATTTTTTTCTTTTATATAACACTGAAGTACGGAAATACAGATATTATAGTCATCAACCAGATTCAGTTTTCAGTATTAGTATTATCATTATTATCATCATAATACCAGTAGAATAGAAATGGTGGCTTAGATTTCGATATATTTATATATCCATTTGTATATATACTGTGTAAATTTATATATATGTATATATGTATGTACATATACATATATATGTATATATATATTATAGAGTTCGTGGTTGTAAGTTGGTTTCAGTGTCCAAAGTCCAACATTGAAGAAAAGCAAGGAAGGATCCGTGCTGGGAGGCAAACGAGTACAGCAGCAGATAAAGTACAGACATGAGGAAGGAGAGGGAGATGGAGCATTGAGGGAAGGAAGAGAGAGAGGTGAGTGAGGGGATAACAGAAGTATACAAAAAAGAAGAGAGAGAAATCTGCACTTGTGGGTAAACAGCATAGTTGAAGAGAGAAGAGGATCCTAGAGAGGGAGGCCTACAAATCTGAGAAACAGCAGCGGTGATAGAGGGAGAGAAACAGCCTGAGGGAGGGGGAGATGAAGGTGTGGACAGAGGATGGTGGGACAGGATGGGGGGGGTGGTTCGAATATTTGCGTAGCTACCAGAGAGATGACAAAAACACTGAAGGAGCAAGGTACAGCAATACTTTCAGTGTGACTTGTATTGTTACCAAACTTAGGTTCACGTGGTATAGTCACAAGAGAGTTAAGTATTGCGTACACGGCTGGAGATAGGGGTTTTATTACGTCTACATTTAACAGTTTACCTGAAATTCCTGTTATTGTAACCTGTACATATACGTCATACTTTTGCTCCATACATTTTCAGTAGAGAAATGTAAAATTGCATTTTTCTGTAATGTTTTTGGAAAGATTGTGCTTGCAGCATATTAATCAGGGATACTCAACTTGCTTTGCGCAGGGGACACTTTTGCAAAATCACAGATGCCCAAAGGCAGCTAAGAAACAAACATTAATAATGTTTATCAGTGTGTATATATATATATATATATATATATATATATAATAAATGAATTGCCTGTCTCCAGTCTCTCAACTTTTGATGTCCTCACTCATCCTTGCCGAGAGGCAAATCCAGTGGAAGCAGCCTTGTGCAGGTCAGGTGTATGAAGGGGTGCCTCTAGGATTTCAGGACATTTGGGGCTTAGCAGAAACCTCTGTTGGGGGGTCCAGGGCAACCACCCCAGTCACTTTTTGATAAACAAGCTCTACTTTGATGCTTTTTTCATGTACTCTAGTACATTATTTACATTCAAAGTACAAAAAATGATCAGTTTATTTTCATTGTGAATAAGAAAATGGTAGGTGGGCCAGTCGGAATCCTATTGCAGACCAGATCTGGCCCACAAGCTACAAGTTGAGTATCAGTGTTCTAGATGGCAGATACCAACTCTGTCTCCTCCTGTCTCCTTTAGTTTCTATACTACTCGTTTGTTTTAGTGATTACACTTTGTACAGAAGCATAACTGCTGCCTGGAGTATAGTAGAGAGCGCTACATTTCAACGCATTCTTACTCCCAGCTCATCAAATACTGAAGCCTGATCAGTGGCACGTCACACCAAAATATGACCAACTAGGTACTCCTCCTGCATCAGTTTTGCAGTAGGAGTAGCTGCTAGATTAATGCATACAGTCTTTTTCAAAATAAACTTATAATGTAGGTAAAAAAAAAAGCTGGAGAGTCAGTGCAAGTAAAGTTTATAACTACTCTCTTTTTTTTTTTTTCTTTTTTTTTGTTATGTTGTCAAACAAGGAGTCTGCCAGTGTAGGCTAATGTGAGTGAGAGGAGGAAAGTCCAGAGTGAGTGATTAGTTAACCGCAATGATCGCATCATCTACACTTATCAGTGGGCCCTTTAGAGATGAACTGCGCATCACCTGGAAAGTGGACAAGAGCAGGCAGCTGTAGTAGGAGGCGGTGACAACAAGCTGCGGTCAAGTCGGAGGCTGAATCTAAATATCCACCCTCTGGACTTGCAGACTGAGCCCTCACAGACTTCAGCTGTACATAGTGTGACGTATTTACTGTCATCACGTAAAGTCTGCGTGAACAGAGGCTGCAAGCGGCTGATAGACAACCTTCGCAGACTGTTGTACTCGTTGCCATGGAAACGTTGAACTAACGCTGCTGTCATATTCATGTCATATAAGTTGATGAATAGTGCCTACTCATCTGTTCCTGAAGATAACAAGAAATAAATCCCATGTATAGACTTTTTTGTGACTGAACAAAAATGTATTAATATATCTCTATATAACAGGCTACACATGTTCAAAAACAGAAATGTTTGTAAATAAGGACACGACTATAACTCAATAAATTGGGCATTACTTACACACATTACAGTCATTAAAATATTATCAGTATCCTATATCAGTTTGTTCTTAGCCCCCAGTTGTTTTAATTATGATGGATTAATTTATTAAAATGCTTTACAGGCGCTCTTTAATTTATGTTCATGGTTCAACCTCCATTTTACATGAATTCTCATGTAAATCAGCATCATATCAGTTTGCTGTTGCCTTAACTACAGAGGCTAAATAAATGTGTCTGACTATTAATATTTTCAGAGGAAAAAAACCCAAAACAACAGGTTTAATCAAAGATCTGTCAGATATAGTCGAGGCTTCACATCTGTACAGTTGTTATTTTAAGAATCCTCACATCCCACGGACCACAAGTATCTGTCATGCTAAATACTTAAATAATTAAAACAGTCAAATGTTAATATAAACTACATATAGTTTACAATACAGTTAAAATGTGAATAATTGCATTGCAGGACCATTTAACATGTGCCCCTAAATCTGACTTTTTGTTTCACGTGGGACAAAGTTAGCTGGCTCCTGACTGAAAGTCCCAAGTTTGTTTGACCCATCCACTCCCACCTGCCCTGCGCTGACTCTCTCCTACTTTATACTATGGCAGTTGCCCAGAGCATCAGAAAATTATGCCACCTGGGGCGTCTCATAGTCTTCATGCTCAAGGGTGCCTCTGTGGGTCGGTGTCTGATGCCAACAGGCCACTGACTGGAATTTGACGAGTTGGGAGTGAGGCTGGGTTGTACTTTTTGTACCGCACATGGGTTGTGTGGTGGAGGACTTCAACACCGGACAATAACAAACTGTCTTGGTATCAGAGTTTTCCTAAAAGCTAATTATTATGAGAACTATAAAACACAGCTTTACAGGGAATGCAAATGTGTCCCAAGCACCTGATTTTGTGATCAGAGTTGAGTATTTCCCCTATAAAAATTCTGGTTTGGCTTTGGGATAGAGGCTGATCCAAAATCAGTGCAGTTGATGTCAAGCATGGGAAAAAAACTACAAATAAAGCCACAGTAAATGGGAGGGGAGCAGTTCTTCAAGAAACATTCTTCAAAGCTTATGTTAATAGAGGTCATGAATGAATGAATGTGGAGGAGGGAAAGGGGGCTTTACACTCGGGCTTTAGAACACTCTGGAACATATAAATGATCAATTGCGTCTTTCAGCTGAGAATAAAAAAAGTTTTGGCTGTCCAAAGCTGCAGTCAAGCCACAGAGAAAACAGAGGGAGGAAAGGGTGGATGAAAGGATGGGTGAAAGGAGGAAGGGAAGTGAAGAAGCTGGCCATACACTTTCATGTACCAGCTTCATATTTCTTCTCTCATTTTACCATTGTATAATCGTTCTATGTCATGCTCATACACCTCTCTAACATCCCCATCCTTCCTCTTCCCTCCTCCCTCTGCAGCATCCCGAACAGAGTCCGTTGTTACGTTTCCTCTGCTTTTTCTTCTTTTCCACCATCTTATCCGTGTCCTTTTCTCTTTCCCACACCCCTCTTCTTCCTCCGACTGCCTTTTCCCCTGTCGTCATCATCACACTTTCCATCCTCCACCAGCTCCTCCTCCTTGTTTCCACCCCCTGCTCCTCCTCTTCCTCTCGCTCTTCCTCTACATGGGGAACACCAGGAAGCCGGAGAAGGTGGAGTATTTCCATCCTCCCATTAGGTTTCCTCTCTCCAGTTTGAGGTAGGCCCGGTCTCCCTTCTCCATCTGGATCAGAACCCCATTACTGGCCGCCTCACGCGTCACATCCTGGTCGCCAGCAAACGCTGAAATCACCGGCCAGCCGTTGTGCATCAGGCTCACCTGAAGGAGACGGGAGAGGACAGATAGTTTATAGAATGAAAAGAGGATAAAAGAACAACAGGGACATATTTTTAGACTTTCTCGTTGAGCTGCAGGATTTAAAAAAACAAAATTTCATTAGCAAGTATGTGCAGAAATGCATGTGGTTTATGATAATACAATGGAATATAATATTTGCATGGAGCAGCTTTTTACTGTGCAGTCATTATCAATAGATATATCATGTGTTCTTACCTTTTTTTCAGTTACCACTTGGAGGAGATTTAACAGTGACTTAGAGAGACATTCACACACAAAGACACAACAGACCCACACTGTTTCTGACTCAACAAATGTTTCAATGGGGAATAACATCTTCTTCTTACAAAGAGAAGTAGCTGTCAGCGATGTGTCCCC
Source organism: Epinephelus fuscoguttatus (assembly GCF_011397635.1). Taxonomy (NCBI): domain Eukaryota; kingdom Metazoa; phylum Chordata; class Actinopteri; order Perciformes; family Serranidae; genus Epinephelus; species Epinephelus fuscoguttatus. Next base: position 8,053,642 of record NC_064755.1, read on the forward strand.
TCCCTTTCCCAGGCCAGCCAACATACACACCAGACGACGGCTTTCATCACTTCTCTTTTGAGCAACAGCAGAAATACAAGCATTCCCTGGATTTGCTTCCCCCGTATGCTTCACTAAGAAATGGTTTTATGCTACCCCTGGCATCCATGCAGTGCTAAAACAAACTGAAATGAATTTTGCAGAAATGTCTGTTTATGCAGGATCACACTTTATAAAACCTGTGAGATTACTCGGCTTCCTGCAAGCAAACTCGCTGTACCTTGATAAGAAAGGTGGAACAACACGGGGTTTGTGTTCTCCTGCAGTGGTTGTATGCTACAAGACTGTGACTATGTGATGACTGATTTAGCTTCAGGAGGGGGAGAATATGAAAAACATTTTTTTGTCAGTTATGTCATCCTGCTTTGTAAATTGAGGCTCATATTCTAATTCCTCTGTAAATGTGATAAATGGTATTTCTGGTTTAAGACTGCCAAAAAGCATGAACTATTTATGAAGGATCACTGATTTTGACAAATGTTATGTCTGCAAAAGTTCTGATCTGATGCCCCGCAAGACAACATAATCTGGCTTTGCCCTCCAAAATCAGTATAAATCACAATTGATGAATATGGTGTGACAGTGCTGTGATTAAGGTTTGATTAGGTTTAGGTACAACAGGGTGCTGCAGGGAAAATGTTTTTCTGTAGGCTGATGCAGATGTTACTGTCGCCCTGGTTTCGTCATCAAAAAGCCAATGGGATTTTTTCATTGGGTTTCAGATTATTGCAGAAAATAACCTCTGGGACAAACAAAAGTTCATGATATTTGCACATTTTTTCAGCAAGATAATCTTCACAATGTAACACCACTTTAATTATTTCTTAAGCCCACATGCAATTGACAGACGTAAAAGGCTAACGTTTGGCTTTAAACTATCTACATTACAGTTGCTTGACATATCATGAGAACCAAAACAAGGTGGTAAAGCCATGTTTGGTGTGATGTTTTTCTGTAGTCTCATTTAGTCACTTGTTGAGCATTTATTTTAAGTATTCTATGTCATAAAACATTTAAACAAAAACTCATCCAAAAAGCCTATTGAGTTCAAAACGAGGGAACTAGGAATGCTGAAAATCTAAATTCTGGGTTTTAGGACTCATTCCTGCACCACTCTGTAATGACTTGGTTGAGTTTGGGAGAGAGTTAGGGTTTGGGGTTAGGGTTAGGGCATCAGCCAATACCAAGTACCAGTACTGTATTAGTGTTAAATTAACATCAGGCTGGGCTTAAACAAGGCTTTCCTAACTTTGTCAACCAAAATTTAAGAAATAAGTGCATAGATATAAATTATTATATAGAGGGCGGCTATGGCTCAGTGGTAGGAGTTGTCCACCAATGCGAAGATCAGTGATTCGATCTCCCGCTCCTCCAGCCCGCATGTCGAAGTATCCTTGGGCAAGATACTGAACCTCCAATTGTTCCTGATGGCTGTTCTATCGGTATGTGAGTGCCAGGGAATGGTAACTGAGTAGCAGGAGGCACCTTGTATGGTAGCGTTGGCCACCAGTGTGTGAATGTGTGTGTACACGAGTGAATGTGACATTGAGTTGTCGGAAGACTAGAAAAGCACGCACCAGTAACTTTGTTAAAAAATCTTTAAGTTAACAGCAGGTAGCTGTAGAACTTGCAATTAGACATTATGTTACAACAATGCTTGGTTTTGTTTCGGGAACAACAACAAAACAATAATAATCAAACAGTGCAAACAAGCTAACAGTGGTCTCCTGTAAGTCTGGTGTTTTGTCGACAAGGTCATCCACACTGACCTCCTCCCTATACTCTATAATACTACCACATGACTTCCTTCCTTCGCTCCCATCATAATCACTATGGCCTCTAGAAGGCTTTGTCACTTAAATGCAAAACATGTTAATTCTGGGCAATTGCCGAAACAACTGATGCTGTCATTCCTCCTGAGGAGGCAGTCTCATTGCATTGAATTGCTCACATGGAAGGATGGATTGCATTAGCAATACCAACAGGTGTCCATAATCCTTCCACCACTTTTTTGTCATTTTTTTAACTTTAACGATGGCACAGAAAATGTCTGTCTCCTGTACAAAGACACAACCATTACAAACCCTAATGTACCATGCTGACATCCACCTTAAAGGGAAAGTTCCCCCAAATCATAAAAACATATTTTTCTTCTTACCTGTGGGGCTTTTTGTCAATCAAGATTGTTTTGGTATGAGTTGCCAAGTGTTGGACATATCGTTGGAAGAGGTGTCTGCCCAATAAAATGTAACTAGATGGCACTCGGCTTGTAGTACTTAAAGCGCCAAAAAACAAATACATTTGCAAAACAACAGCAATGTCTATTTCCACATCTCATGACCAAGTTATTAAAGATAATTCACAGACCTTGTTGGGAGCAGTTTCATGTAGGAACTATTTTCTGTCTACCAAACTACACCCACCAACCACATCACAGAAGGAAGCATTCATCTATTGATGGATTCAATTCAATTCAATTTTAAAGCCCAATATCACAAATCACAATTTGCCTCACAGGGCTTTTCAGCATAAGATATCCCTCTGTCCTTAGGACCCTTGCAGCGTACAAGCTTTAACATTAGCTAGCTCAGTGGTGTTAGATGTGTAGATTATCTTGAGTGATCCAGTGATGATTTCTGGAAAGAGACATTGCTGTAAAGTTGTTGTTTTTTAATAAATCTTTATGGCACTCTCAGCACCACAACCCATGTGCCATCTAGTTCCATTATATTATACCCCTTTTCCAGCGTGTGTACGCAGGTTTTTTTTACACACAGGAAAACTTTATGGTGGTTTCTTCATTTTTATATCTCTTAGTCATTCAGAATGATATTTGGACATTCGGAATGATATTTGAGTCTTGACACACAGTATTTTGTGGTAACACATCATTGCATCTCGCTGGTAAAGGAGTACGTTCATCAGGGTGTTAGGTTTCCATCAAATACCCATGTCTGCTACAGAGTCAACTTTGCCATTCCATTAAAAAGCCAGATGTTAGCGGGTGTTGGTGGGTTTTTTGTGCAGTGGAAAAGGAGCTTTGGAGAGAAGGTAGACACCTTTACAGCTGATAACTCCAACACTTAGCAACTCACACCAAACCAATCTAGATTTATAAATAGCACTACAGGTAAGAACAAAAACATGATTTTGATTTTGGAGTGAATTGTCTCTAACCACCACTCAGAGGTCTGCATCACAGCAAAGTGGGTTTTTTTTAACACTTCTTGTCCTTTTTTTCTTACTGCAGTAGTGTCTTATTATTTCATTAAAGACTTCACCCAGTGTATATTAGCAGTGCATTTGTTTCTTCACATTATTTAAGCATCATGCACAGCTTTCAAGTTTCATGATTCCACAGAAACTCACATCTGAGCTCCAAATATGTCAAAATATTTCTCTACCACCTAGAAGTAAGTAATTGTAAAACTGTTGCTAAGTGATGAAACACAGTCATAAACATCCCATAATTATACACTTATCCACCTCATTCTACCCTGATGGTCAGGAGAGAGAGGGAATGTGTGTGTGTGTGTGTGTGTGTGTGTGTGTGTGTGTGTGTGTGTGTGTGTGCAGAGATGGAGAGCCTGTCAGAGTCAAGAGCTCTCTTGGCCCAGCACTCCTCTTAATAGCAAACTGAACATAGCGATTCTGACTGTATATGTGTGTGTGTGTGTGTGTGTGTGTGTGTGTGTGTGTGTGTGTGTGTGTGTGTGTGTGTGTGTGTGTGAACAGCCAGTCTGTGAATTTGATGAAAACACTTAGACTGTACTTAAACAATTTTTTTTAAATTATCAGGGTTGAAACAGTGCAGGTAATGGCAAAATTCACATATCACTCTGGTGAAAATGAAGTTAGTTAAGGCTGCAACAAATTTAATAAAAGAGGTTGTGCTTATTATTATTATTATTGACCCACTATTCATGTACACTGTGTAGTTTATGCACAGTAAACAACTGAGACTAACATGAGGCCAGGGAGGCATCACTCAGTATACGATGAGAGAACATTGTTTTGGCTGTCTGACATGAACTTGGCTCCTGCTGAACACATCTTGTACTGTGGGGGAAAATAACTCTCCTCCTTGTGCATGTTTATTCAACTTCCACTCTTCAGTTGACAGTTTTTTACTCCCTCCTCTGCTCCATATTGGTCCCTTTCTATGCAGTTTGGAGCCGGCAACTGGTCACAGTCTTTAAAACAGTGACATAAAACACTTCTCGTGGACAAGGAGAGGTCGCCAAAGTCAGCAAGTTTCAAACTGTACTTGTAGCAGCTTTATTGCGAATTTAAAGGCATAGTTCAGATCTTTTGAAGTGGGGTTGTATGAGGTACTTATCCATAGTCAGTGTATAACATAGATAATAGTAGATGTTACTGGCACACCCGCAGTTTGGAGAGGGAGGCTGGAGTCTAACACAGAAACAAAGCAATGTACTGCTGTGGAGAGGTTTAGCAGCAAAACCTATTTTCATATTCTACAAAAGAAATCCCAACTAAAGAAAAAAAATATGTATCATTTTACTTATACACGATATTCAAAATATTTTCACTGCTTTAACTTAATGTTAGAGAGCGATTTCTGATGGGGAACTGAGGCTATTATATTGCTCTCTTCAAAGCCAGACTCTCTAGATTTAACACCAAAAGAGCTGCTGTCTAATGCTGCCTAAATCAGTTAGTTTGTACTATTGTGTGGCGTTTAAAAGGGTTAGTTCAGATTCCACAAAGTAACACAATAACACAAACTAACTGACCAATCGAAACAGCTGTAGACCAGCAGCTTCCGTGTTCTGTGAGCCAAAGTCACTATTTCTGTCAATGGAGTCTGGTGTCTTTGACAAAGGCATGGATGGGGAACTAAAGTCATTATTGGCTTCCCCGTCAGAAGGGGCCACCTGGTGGAAAGGTAAATATTGCATACACTTGCACTGTTAATAGATTTTTTTTTTTTTTAGGTGGAACTCATTTAGGTGGCTAGAGTATGTTTTGTTGTTGACCCCTCCACAGCAGTGCATTGCTAAGTTTCCGTGTCTGCATTCCTGCTTCTCCAAACTGGGGGTGTGCCAACAGACTTCTACTGTATGTAATACAATACCCCATACAGCTCCACTTCCATAAATCCAGACTATCCCTTTAAGGAACTAGACTGAAGGAATATTTTCCCTGAACATGCCAATGTGTGGACAATCTAATTGATGAATCAGTTGCAGCATAAATAACTGGTTTAAATAAATTGGTTTATCACCTGTTTTCGCAGGGCTGCATGATATTGACATTTTTGGATATAATTTCCCTGGGCAATTTAGAGGATAATGATACCATTAAAACCGGCAATACCACCACGTGACTAGTTTACGCCAGCAGAGTGTAACAGTTTTAACTGCAATAACTAGTGAACGCATCTTACAGTAAAAACACTGCTTAATTAGGATCCTTCTTGACTGATTACAAATATTGCACTGTTTATGAGAATCTTCAATCAGTGAAGGAGATGAGCACAAATCACTTTAACAAATTCAAGACATGAGATTTGGATCTCGTCCTGCTGTGCAGCCATCATCAATAACTGACACTGCTCCAGCTAACACTCCAAAGGTGAGTGAAGGAAACAAGTACGCAATTAAAACAAATGACACACTTTTTGTTGAGGCTTTTCAGGGGCAATGTAGCAAGTGTGATGGAGAGATGAAGGGGGGACTTGTGGTGTGTTTGAAACAATTCTCAGCATGTCTAATTTCATACATAAATGTGGAGACAAACTTCTTCTTTTATTTACCATCCACGTCTTTCTAGTTACAAATCAAGCAGAAAGACTTGAAGGAGGCCAGTCTAAAAATATCAAGTACTTCCTCCCCCACCCAAAATGTCAAGCTGAGCACAATATTCTTGCAATACAGATAACGGACACTAACAAGAACAATGTGTGTAAAGAGATGCAACCAAGTTAGCCTCATTAACCTCCAGATCATAATGTCAAATAGACAGGAAAGGAGAAGAGGAGGGGGAAAGAAAAAAGACTGAATGATAGACAGAACAATAGACAGACAGACAGACAGGCAGACAGGCAGATAGATAGATAGATAGATAGATAGATAGATAGATAGATAGATAGATAGTAGGGATACGCTGATTGAGAAATGGTTTGTTTGGATGATGGCCAATATGGATGGTTTTTTGTTGAAGGGGGAAACATCAGTGTAACAAAAAACAACTCAACTGTTTTGAAGTCATTCAGCCCTTCATTACACTATCTTTTTGGAAGCACAAATTCAATCATACAAAAACATGAAACAACCTATTACCTTCTTTCACATCAAAAAATTAAATCACTGCTTCAATGGTCTTTTCACTACATATCTGTAATTTCCTCACTAATACCTTTTTTTGTTGTTGTTGTGAAAACATCAACAAATTTCTCCCTCAATCAGCTGCATTTATTCAATATTCTCACCAACTACTACATTTGAGAAGATCACCCTTCAACATGACTATAACGGTGTAATTTACCTTCCCCATTCTCATTTTTACTGGATATAGCTTTAACTCACCCTAATGTCACTCAATGCAAGCTCCAGTACCTGTTAGTTTCAGTTACTGGCTGCTAGCAGCAACTGCTAATGTTATCCAGCTTTCCACCCTCCATTTTCAATCAATGGCTGTATATCAAGATGGACAATGCATATCTAACTCCACTCACTGTGCAAAAATTAAGTCAATATATCCCAGATATTGCCGCCAACATCTTGAGCTGGTGTCATTATTTGGAGCCAAAATCTCTGCAGTAGCAGTTCCCCGCCCATACAACTGTCCGACCAATCACAAGCAGTGCCAATGATCATGAGCACACAGATTGGCAAACACAGCAGTCAGTCATGACATTGAATAACTAATGCTATAAAGAAGTAACTAACTGATGTTCACGTGTAAAGATGTTAACTTAAACATACATCAGTGTGATAAGAACTACCTAAAATGACAGAAACCATCTTTGACATATACTTTAGATGTTTCAGTTTGGCCCATTTCACATCTGCTAACATGGAAGTGGGGGGCTGCAGTCAGACACCAGATTGAGATGTTTTGGCTTCACTTTTGGGGAGCAGTGATGTCATCCATCTTTGTTATACAGTCTTTGATTTCAACATAGATTTGTTGTTCACAATGTAGCATTATAATGGAAAAAATAGGGTGCGTGCCCTGATACGTGGATAGTGAGTTAACTGCGTCCTTTTGTCCTTTTTGTCCTTTTTGTCCCAAATTTGTTTTCTATTGTCTACAGGATTCCATGATGTGCGAAATTGATATGACACAACAACAAAAACATCGGCCACTGCCACTGGTGACAGTCATCTTATTTGCCTTATTTGATCATCAATAAGATAGATAGATAGATAGATAGATAGATAGATAGATAGATAGATAGATAGATAGATAGATAAAAGCAAAAGATAGAGCAAAAGGAGTGGGGATTAAACAAGAGGAAGAGAAAGGCAGACAGAAGAGGGAGACAGGGAGAGGGAGGGGGAGACATGGTTCCTGTCCAGTGTGCATGTAATGCTTCCAAACAGAGACAGAGATGGCAGACAAAGAAAAGCCAGCATCACTACATCACTCTGTTAGCCTCAGATACACACACACAAGCACACACACAAACCGTGCAGACAAAATACATCGTCTCACCTACCAAAGCATTCGCCCAAGTCAGTCATGCGGAACTCACACTTACAAACCTTCACCCCTTGCCTAAACCCTCATATTGTTTCCCTCCATACACATAACACACACATATACACAAACAATCTCTATTTCTTCTGGTCAATTATTTAAACACACTCCCTTGTTGTCTTGCTTACATAAGCGCCAGTCAGACCTGGAATCGGTTACATTGCTTGGTCCATTTATAAGTTAAGTAATGGCTTTTTGCCATGTTGGCTCTGTTAAAGCACGGTGGGACTGTTAACAGACAGAGCCACAGCAGCGCTTGTGAATTCTGGCTTTACTGTAAGAAGCGAGTCAGGACTTTATGTATCATATAAAGAACATCCTGCTGTTATATTTTCTGCAGGGAGCAGGTGGATCAGGCCCTTAATAAGGTATCACACCAAAGTCCAGTCTTTTTTAAAAAAAAAACAAAACAAAAGTAGAATAGCACACAAGTCATTCTTTAGAGTCAAAGCTGCTGCTTTGAAATTATTGCTGTGATCAAAACAAACAAAACTTGGCATCTCCAGATTAGATTCCATAATACTGCAGATGCCTTTACTGGCAATATGGCAGCTTCAACTCACATCTGAGAATAAAGCCATTTGAATTGAATTGAATTGAATTGAACTGAATTGAATTGAATTGAATTGAATTGAATTGATGTGGGGAAAAAAAGCCAAAAATTACATTATTGTCAACATGCACAATTAGCTGAAGATTTGCAGAAAACAGTGAAAGTTTAAGGGGGATTCAAATCTCTCTTTCCATATTCTCTTACCATCTCTTTCTCTCTCGCTCACACAAATACACACACATACACAGGGTCAGTGCGTGGTGTGTGCCAGTGATGTATAGCTCTAATAAAACTGTGACAGTGGCTTTGGAAGGATGAGACTGTGGTCAGCACACACACAAACTCTCTCTCTGTTTCTATGTCTCTCTATCTCTCTCTCACACACACACACACACACACACACACACACCTGTATGAATAAAGAACGTGTTGGTTGTGCCTGTGTGTGGTTGCCTGCCACCCTCTCCCTCAATCACTCGCACACATTGTCAACTACACCCTTAAAATTACCAAGCATAAATATAAAAGCATGATAATAGGGCTGCACATCGTGTCCGGCCTCGATCGATCTGCATTCATTAATTCATAAGCACCAATTAACTGGCTGAGTAACAGAGAGAGAGAGACGGAGTAACAGTGAGAGAGAGGGAGAATTGGCAGAAAGAAGATACATAAAAAGAGGAAAAGACAGCGGGAGAAAAAAGGGATGAAATGGCAGGAGACTGTTGGAGGAGAGAGAAGATAGAGAGAAAATCTGGCTCTTGATATGTAAATAGAAGTTGTCTGACGTCTCAGTGCAGCACTTAATGCCAACGACATGATGACATCCTGTTATTGCATCATCAATCCCTGTCCAGTCGACTGTCTTGACATGACAATGATACTTTTTTGTCCTAGTTTTTATTTCTTTTTGTCTCTCTTTCTCCACATATTATTTTCTTTTTGATGTCTCTCCCTTTTATTTCATCTCCAGATCTTTTCCTTAAGATGTCTGTCTTTTCACCTCTCTTTCATTTTCTTCTTCACTCTTTGCATTTCTCCTTTCCATCTCCTTCTTTACAGACTGATGCAGATGGACGTGGTGATGGATAAATACATAATGATGCATCTGTCTGGAGCCTGTGACACCCTCTGTCTTTAAATGCCCAAGCTTCCTATAGTGGAAGTTTTCTAAAGTTTGTAGCAAAGTTACTCCAGGGTCATTCAGGATATGGGTACAAAGTACAAAAGCAAGCCTCTAACAGGAAAGTGTTCAAAGATTTCCATCAGTGGATGTAATATATGTACTGTAGATAGGATCTGTATTGTCTTACACCATACAGAGACACCCATGTCAAAGTGACAAACTCACTATGTTGGAAGAGATGCTAAAATTCTAAAAACTAACCTGACTAGCAGTGTCATCCTTTTCTGTTCTTGTTTCACGATAAAGGCTTGCTGCTCCCTCAGTGTTAAAACATTTATTTATTATGGAAGCACGCAGTGTTTGGGCTAACAAGATCTTTACTCATCAGCAGTATCTTACTGCAGCAAATTAGCAGAGCAAAAACTAAAGGCTCCCTGCTGTTTGAGTGACAGGACTGCTGGAAAATAGTGATCAATGAAGCACGATTATGCATATGGGATAGATGCAGTCGGTATTTATGGGAACCTCCACAAAACAAAGCATTAACTACTATGCTAAAGAGCTGCTGTGTGGTTTTCTATTTGTCAAATAAACCTAAAAATCCAGACTTAAGGGCACTTTTCAACCTGGAATGTATTTTCCAATGTTTTTGTGTCTAAGTGACTGATGGGAACATTTTTTGAAATTCGTCTGCAGCCAGCCTTTAATGTAAACAATCAGGGCATGTTTGCACTGTTGATTTACTTCCACTTAAAGTGCTGGTTTTTGCCACTGACAGGCTCAGATTTGTATTCAAGTGTCTGATAAGATTATTAAAAGGACCCCTATAGAGTTAGACCTTTTTGTTAAATAAGATCGTTTTTGTTTAACCAGAAACAGTCCCCAAATTGCTATCATAAAACCCACCAGACTCTATTTAAATAGTAAACAGTAATTTTATCATCGTAAAACGCTCTGCATTCAAAGTTGATAAAATAAAACTCACAGAGACAATCTTCATCTCTCCACTGTTTTAACAATCACCAGCTCTAGTTTGAATAAAATAAACCCTTAATTTTAATCACTTAAGTGTAAAAATATGTGGGCTCCGTACAGGCTAAAATGACAGTTTATCTAAATAAAGTCTGGTGGATTTGGTGATGGCAATTATGAGGCTGTTTCTGGTTAAACGAAAAGGATCTCATGCATTGTCCAAACAATGTAAGATTGTTTAGCCACTGGTAAAAAAAAGTTGTGAGCCTTCAAGGACCTGTAGTTCTTGAGGTTGCGAATTCCTCCATGATAACGCTGAAGCATGTCATTAACACAGGCTAATAGTGTTACATAACATCACTAAAACATGCTAGTCTATTACATCATAGCATCAATGGCTGTAGTAGGGTACTGATATTATGGTAAGTTTAATTATTCTTATCTAGTAAATTTATTGACGTTTCTTATACGAGTTTGAAATAAGCGCTTTCACAGCATTTACATGCTGGGGGAAAGGAGGTTTGCTGACCATGTGCCCTAACTATGACTAGAAACTGACTGTATCTATTGTAGCGCTACTAGTTTTAATGAATGTTGTGGAAATCTGGTGATGCTGGCTAAAATCATACAGTATTACCCACAGCTAATTGCCTGCTGCCAACAGTTTAAATGTGGAAACCATTTCTAGCAAATGCTTTGCATTTTGGAAAAAAAAAAAGCTTTTCCTGCTGCACAAGCGTGCTCATATTTAGAATCTGGAACATCTGAGCTGGCCAGGAGATTATTTAGGTCAACTCTGAGTGTCTATTCAGTGGTTTTTACAAGCTTTTTGATTTTTTTGATTTCCATTCTTTGTTGTTGCACCTTATGAGGTGCAGATTTTGTGGAAACCCGCAGTAGGTGCTTTTTCGAAATGCAATCCAAAAAATGTAATTACCACCCTGCAACTCTCAGTGGGGCATTGCTGTGTTTTGTAACCATTTCTAATAAGCAGTTTTTCTGTTTGGGATTGAATTGGTGCATAAATAGAAGAGTTAACATGTTACAATGCCTGAATATCCTGAATATATTATAAGAATGTTTCTGTGCAGTCTAGGGGGGCTTTCACACCTAGTATAACTATTACATAACAGCATTAGTCAGTGCATACAGCAAGTGATGATAAATTATTGCTGAATTACTCTGGATCCACTATTTATCTGTGTTTTAAACAGTGAAAGTCATTGCTCCCCAAGCCAACATCATTCCAGATAAGTGTTGTATATGGCACTGGCATTACAACAGATTCCTTGCAAGCACTGAATCTTACAGTCCCACTGTAGAGAATGCTACTGCAAACAAAAGACAGTCAGTGTTTCTTCAGTCTTAAAGTATCCTCATCCTTCATCAGTGCCGCAGTGATCGCTGCAGCCTCTTTACCTCTGCCAGCACAGTGTGACAGGCGTTGATAATTATTTTTACCTCAATACAAACAGTGTAATTGTTAAAGTATACCCAATTAAGGAGGGATGCTTTCTATTACGTACCATATATAGTCAGATGTTTCAAGGTATAAATTGGTGGGCGCATAGGCCTACTAAAGAAGGAAATTTGACATGTCACAGAAGGAAAAGCGCAGGTGTAAACAATAAAATATGTTGCTGGCTCACTGTCACACATTTATGGCTTACTGGGACACTTGAATGGAACAAAGCTATTGTTGATGTAAATGGTAACACATGCTCCTCCAACAATGTTCGGCCCATATGTCAGGATTTGGATGGAGTTTTATAAATCTAATATAAAGGTTTTGTGGGCAATTTTCTGATCGCTAATATGGCAAGCCGTAGTGTAGTAATGGTGACCTGAACAGAGAATGAAGTCTCAATTCAGCCCGTTTCCACCAAACTCTTTTGGTTTAGTACCTTTGAAAGTAAAAGTAACCCTTCAGACATGGTACCCAGACCCTAAGTCCATTTAGCATTTCCACTGCAAACAGTACTTTTCAGTGTTGTTGTCTGGGGTTGTTCCATCCAGCACTCACTGTATTTCCTCATCACCAGTGACACACGCCAACATTTTCAGAACACAATAAAACAGGTAAGAGTCAGAGTCTCTCTCATTCGGGTATGTAAAAATAGTGGATTTGTGCATTTAGTCTCTCTCAGGAGAGCACAGGGATTTAGCCTTGCTATAGTCCACAGGAACAACACTTGAAGATCCACTCATTACTAAAAGTCTGTATCATCCAAGAGAGACAGTAAAAGCTAATGGAATGGTCAAAGTTGTCATATTGAAATTTAAGATGTGCTGATAGATTCACGCCATCAACTCATGCATTGAGTAACATTACAAGTAAAAACTCCACCTAAGAAGTTGCCGGCAGTCGGCTCAGTAAATTAAGTTGTTTTAATCTAGGACCCACATGCTGCGAGAGGCAGCAGAACATTCTTTCATTTTATAGTTACACTTTACTAATATATGTAAATCTCTCTACAGTATGACCAGTGGTTACATAAGCTTCAAAACCAGCCACAACTCAGCCCTGAGCAAGAGTATGTCCGCTATTGACCAATCAACGGACTGCAGTGTTTCTAGCTGCACCTTTTAGTACCAGATCTGTGTGTTAGGTACCAAAAATGGGGACAGTTAGGAATGGTTTTTTGGTACCATCCACAACTTTTCACAGTGGAAACAGAAAAAATGCATACCAAACTGAAACGACTCTTTGGTAGAAACAGGGCTTTAGTGCATGTGTGTATTCCACTGGCTTGCTCATTGCCACCGCTTCGCACTGCCATCATACAGTGGTTACAGCTGATATGGACCTTTTTCACAGCAGACATTTTGACTTGTGTCAGTAGAAAAAGCACAGGTGAAACTGATAACATTAAGGATGGCTGAGTTCCATTCAGTGTCCCAGTAAGCTAGTAACATTTAGCCAACATGGACAATACCAGGGTCTCCCCTAAGTGGAACGCAGCTGTCATTAGTGTCATTGAACACACCTGTGTTGCTCCTACTCTGACGTGTCAAAATGTCTGCCGTGAAAAAGGTCCATTGGGACGACATGCCCACCCTCCGTTTTCTCCCTGATTAACACTTAGCTCTGTCAGCTCTATTGCTATGGTTTTCCGCTGTTTATGGTCTTAGCATCGTTAGCTGCTAGCCCCCAGCTCGGCCACCTCTATGTTGAGAACCAAGTCAAGACTGCTCATACACTCTGAAGTTTACTCAGTGCTTCTTCAATAAGAAACTACATTTTATCCAATTGAATTGTTCCTGTTTAAATAGCTATAAAAAGAGTGCATCTGTAGCACAAAGTTGGAAAGAACATTTGCTTTGCTCCTGTGTAAATACAGCATTGGATGTTACTGTGCAGTAGATGTGTGGTTATAGACTGAAATCATTTTGGATAGTTTCAAGGGAAGAGATCTGTGAGTGAAAAACAAGAAGAAATAATGCCAAGGGATGGAGGCAACCACAGCAAAAGGTCAGAAGTTTTTCTGAACTATTTACATTTAAGACCAGGGCAAAAACACAGATCCTACAAATGTCAACAGATCTTCAGCAGTCTTCATCAATACTGCCTAAGGGAAAAACATCATTAATCTTAGGAAGCCACTGGGCAAAGCCTTCACCCATCATATTTCTCCTTTAGTAAAAAGCAAATCATGCAGCTCCGAATCAGCTGCCAAATGTCAAAACACACCAAAGGAGGAAAATTAATTAAGATAAGCCAGTTGAGAACTTCAACAAGAGCAGATGGCCCTTAACAGTATTTACATCGAACGCACCAAAAACCTAGAGGAATTCATTATTTGATGCTGAAAGCAAGCCCTGACCTCTTATCATTAGGTTTACACAGCACATCAACAAATAAAAAAAGACAGTACTTCATATTACTCTTTGTCAGCTGGGAATAAAATGAATCAAATCATGAAATCAATTTGTAATATAATGATGTGCATAATATTGGCTTTGTTTTATCACCGCTTTACAACTTAAAAACAGGCACCTCAGACCAAGGGTGAAATCATGCCATAATGTTCTGACATAACTCTGTAAATCCTTCATGTTGACGTCTGGCTAAGCTGCAACTGGAAATCACAAAGTGCTTTTTGTCCTCTGCAACACTGACACAGCCTGCCATTCAAGTTTCATATCGTAGACTAAAGTGCTGCTTGGGAAACATATTTCTGTCCAAACCCAACCGAAGTCCAAGAGTGGAAACCTTGCCTGGCCCAAACCCGACCCAAACCCAATTTTAATTAATGATAAACAATGAACAGTGTGTGCATACATGCATGCATCGGTTTGGCAATTCTGGGCAATCTGCTTGAGGTCAAACTGTCCTTACAAGCATCTGCCACTGTTGAAATAGCCAGTAGTCTGACATTTATTTTCTTGAGCAGGCTGAACAACTAAGGTCCATGTTTGCTAATCCACACATTTTTTTTTCTAGGGCACACTATGACCAGACAGAATGTAGCAAACCTAATACTCTGTCCAACTCTACTGGTTAAAATATAAATACTTTTACCATCAGCTTTTCACGAGTTTTTATCAACTTTGCCAACTTTGCAGTCATGGAAAATCTCAGTTGCTCCTTTGATATGATATGTACCCAAAATCTGGCACCATTGCTTACCCAAATACCACATTAAGGCAACACAACAGAACATGTAGTTTTCTGAGCTGAACATAACTGTTGTCCAAGCAAGAGGTTTAGGTACCCCATCAACTGAACTGATAAACACTGACTTGTCACAGCTTACAACTAGATCAAGATTGGAATTGGACTTACAATTGCTTGATAGATGAAGGCAAATAAGAGCTGAGGAGACAATCTGATGAAAGACTACTGAAACATGGGATATTTAAAAAATTGTTTCTTCCGGATATTACTTGTTGACAAGATCTCTCCAGCAAAACTGCAGATGTTCAGTCCAGCGCTGCCTCACAAACAGCTACAGACTGAAAGTGCTGCTCATACAGTCTGTGAAGCTTTTAGCTATACACAGATATGGACAGGGATGATTCAACACTTCTCAATGCTTCAGACAATATACATCCTTTAGGGCACATGCCTTGTAATACATTGTTAGGCTTCCTGAAAGCCTGATGTCAGCACCATGTTTTTACCTTCATTACAAAAGACGACTCAAATGAGATTTCCTCAAACTTTTACAAGCAATAAAATTTTCACCCTAGAGACTTCCGAGAGACTTACTGCATTGTCTTCAAGAAGTGTCTAGGACTGTCTAGGACTTTTGTAATCATTGATCTAAGAAGGTGGAAAAAACTGTGAGTGATTAAGTTAAACATTGCTTTAGGCCAAAAGAGCAGTTGGCAAGAACTGTAAATGTACTTTTTTGGACTAAATCTAGAGTCCTAATGACTCACTTTTGTTCGGTCTTTGTAATAATCTTGTTCAATTAAAAGACAATGAATATTCAAAGAATACTTTTTCTCACACCTCCTCTTTCACACATGAGCACAAACCAGCGCAGCTTTCTATAATGTTCTGCCAAACTGAAGGAGACCGAACACAGGTTGGTTGGATAAAAATGAAACCAAGCATCTGGCTTGCGGATACTGTGTGTTACTGTGCACATGTGTCTGTACAAAAAAGACAGTGACATAAATTGTAAAAACAGAAGATGAGAGGTTTCCTCTTTGTAAGAAGTGAACCACTTAAAACAAAAGCAATGTACAAACACACAGAAATGTTTCTCCACTAGATAATTTTCACATTAGTGTATCTATAAATTACCTCCACAAACCAACACCATTGGGAAAAACATGTTTTCACAAATATATTCAGTGTATTTCTTTGATTTGCATCCATTTCTGCTCAACACCCTGACTTAATATTCTTCACTTATGAAAAACAAACATTTTTCTAATCAGATCCCTCAACTTCTGACAGTGGATGATTTAAATGAACAAGTCTCCACTATGGTCACCACAGCATCAACCCCCAGATAAATCCAGTTTCATATTAGACAAGAGAACCAGTGGGGTAATACAGGGATAGGCAATTAATCAAATTTTATTTTCTATTATGATTTTGTCTTCAAAAGACTGTAACTGTGAAAATCGAGATAAAATGATTATTGTACCGTAGGATGTTTTGCAATGATGCTCTCGTTTTGTCTTTTGTTACAAATCCAGACTTTCCTTTACAGTGGTGCACTGAGTGTTGCCGACTGTGATTTTTTGCTAGTTTTGTTGACTTTTCAGACCATCTTGATGACTTTATTTCTAAAAAGTGACTAGCGATAATGTATGCAACTTATTCAGCCCATCAGCGAAAAAGAGAGAAATGTATTCAGTTATGTTATATTGTAATTCATTTCCATGTATGCTGCTTTATTGTCCTTCTCCTCTCGCATTTATATTTTTGTTTATTTATTTATTTAGTTAGTTATCTCTTTTTTTCAGTTGAATTTAAGTTCAATTTATATTTAATATTTTGTGTTATGTAATCATCTTAAATAATTGTGGCCAAAATAATCATGATTTAGATTTTGCCAGCCCTAGAATAATTTGAGCTGAAATGTGACTTTTTATATTTGACCGTTTGGAATATACATTCTTTTAAAGTAAACAAAGGGCTTACTTTTCATTCCTGGATTCTTAATATGTTGGATGACCATATCACTTAATTGAGATAAGTACTTTACATCTATGATTAACATAAAGTACTCTCCTTGGGTTGAATTGGTGATTATAACATATAATGTCACACTGATCTTGAGCTGCTTTTAAGTATTTTTATGACTAGGTTTCAATGAGGACATGGGTGTTTATGCCTAAAGTAACTTCTCACATGCACTCTACTGACCAACAACTCAATCATCCTTTGCTAAC